>NC_090730.1:95700826-95733389 GCF_036898095.1 Palaemon carinicauda
TATATATATATATATATATATATATATATATATATATATATATATACCTATATATATATATATATATATATATATAGATAGATAGATAGATAGATAAAGTCATTATCATCAGCCGTTGGTGGTCCGCTGTAGGACAAAGGCCTCAGACAAGTCCATCCACTCTCGTCTGTTTATGGTCTTTCCATGCCAGTCTATTCCAGAAAATTTTCTTAGCTCGTCAATCCATTGTCTCTTACTTTCTCTGCTTTGGTTGTAATCTCTAGGGACCCATTCTATTGTTCTTTATGCCCATCTATTATCTAGCATTCTCAATATATATCCTGCCCATGTCTATTTCTTTTTCTTACATGTCAGAATATCTTCTACTTTAGATTGCTCTCGTATCGATGTCTCTCCTTTTTTATCTCTTAGCGTTTCTCCTATCATTATTCTTTCCATAGCTCTTTGAGTTGTAACTAGCTTATGTTGTATTATTATTATTATTATTATTATTATTATTATTATTATTATTATTATTATTATTATTATTATTATTTGCTAAGCTACAACCCTAGTTGGAAAAGCAGGATGCTACAAGCCCAAGGGCTCCTACAGGGAAAATAAATCAGTGAGGAAAGTAAACAAGGAAATAAACTACAAGAGAGATAATGGGCTAATAAAAATATATCAAAACAGTAACATTTATACACTATATTAACTTTAAAAAGCAGGAAGAAGGGAAATAAGATAGAAAAAAAGTGCCTGGGTGCACCCTCAAGCAAGAGAACTCTACACCAAGACAATGGAAGACCAATGTACAGGGGCTATGGCACTATCCAAGATTAGAGAACAATGGTTTGATTTTGGAGTGTCCTTTTCCTAGAAGAGCTGCTTACCATAGCTAAAGAGTGTCTTCTACCCTCACTAAGAGGAAAGGAGCTACGGAACAATAATAGTGCAGTAATTAACCTCTTGAGGGAAGAAGAGTTGTTTAGTAATCTAAGTGTTGCCAAGTGTATGAGGACAGAGGAAAATGTGGAGAGAATAGGCCAGACTATTCTATGTATGTGTAGGCAAAGAAAAAAAAAAGAGCCGTAACCAGAGAGATGGATCCAATGTAGTACTGTCTGCCCAGTCAAAGGACCCAATAACTCTCTAGCAGTAGTATCTCAACGGGTGACTGGTGCCTTAGTCAACCTAGGCGTTAGTAAGACTCCAAGTTTCAGATACATGAGTTAGTACTGGTATGACCATCTGATTAGATACTTTTTTCTTTAGAGAAAGTGGTATTTTATCTTTCATAATTTCATCTTGTTTGCCTAAAGCTCTACATCTCATGCTTATCCTCTTTTCATTTTGGTCTTGTGTTCTGGCGAAACACTTACTATCTGTCATAACTTCTTAGATTCATTATTTAATCTCTTAACTTCCTTCTATAACCCTTTTTTGTTGACTCAATGCATTTTTATTGAACCTTTTCTTAGTTTTACTTATAAACAATTTCAATCCTGCATTTCTTCCTTCTCTATCAAAGTCTTCTTTGATCTTTAGCAATTCCTCCCATGATTCACTAAATAGACCTGTGTGATCTGCAAATCTAGAACTGTTAGAGTATTCACCATTAATATTAATTCCAGCAGTTCCTCAATCAAAAATCTTAAATACTTTTTATGCACAGTGTGAATAACTTAGGGGAGATGGAGCCTCGCTTTATAAATCCTTTTTCAATCGACTTTTTCTCACTATCTTTATATATTTATAATATTGCTGTACTTCCCGTATAGATATCTTTAAATGTTTTGACATAATTTTCATCCATTCCTTATCTTTGAAGGGTTTTCATTACTCTTGAAGTTTTGACAGAATCAAAAGCTATCTTATATTCTATAAATGCACAGGGCTGTTTTATGCAATCTTGTTAATAGGCATGCTGTATGACACACACGATAGTGATACCATCATATTCCCACGTAGTTGGAAAATGCATGAAGTTTCTAGACTAAGATTTACTTTTTTTTAATGTTGTGAGAGGAGATGGGCAGAGTTAACTGAGAGAGTTGCCTCGCAAGCAATGATAGTACTTCCATATTGTCAAGTTGGTAGCCTTGACACCGCTAGAGCCATGCCCCCAAGCTACGAGAATGATTTAGTAGAAGGTTCTAGAGTGAATTAAGATGATATATAAGGACCTAACAATGCACAGGAGCTGAAGAGATCAAGCCTAACCCTCAGAAGAGCCATTGTCTGAAAGTCCTCTCCAGCATTTATTCTGCAACTAAGTATCTCCTCTCCAACGTGCATAGTGTTTTCCTCTCCAACGTGCATAGTGTTTTCTCTCAAATGTGAATAGTTTTTGTTCTACATTAGAATTTCTGTGGTTTAAGTTAATAGAAGTGCCGCTTGTATGTGAGTCCCGATATATTATAGAAATTAATTGATTTTTGTGACTGGCCCTGTGAGATTAGGTTGAACAGTGAAATGTAATTATTTTGATTAACCGTTCGGTAATCTTGAGTGAGCTTAAGGACATAGGAGTAACAGTTAACCCTTTTACCCCCAGGCTCTTTGGAAATTTCCAACCCTTAACCACCAGGGGGTTATTTTTTCCCAGCACATTTTGCAGTATATTTTTTTTGAATTGCTCTAACAGCCTTAATTTTTGTCATAGAGAGATCAGGTTGGTCTCATTCTCTTGGAAAATGCCTGAATTTTCTCAAAAAAATTATCAAAAATATGAAAAAAATAATTTTTATAGCATTTTTTTGCAAGGACGTACCGGTACGTCCATGGGGGTAAAGGGATGGGTTTTGTGAAACGTACCAGTACGTCCTTTGGGGGTAAAAGGGTTAAGTATATATAAGTGTAATTCTGATTTGTTTATATAAGTGTTATAGTGTCATTTATTCATTGATTGTCAAAATGAAATATTTTTATAAACTAGTTTCTGGTGAAAAAAGTGTTTGTATAATTTTGTAGAAGTGTCTCTCTTTTTGTCTTGGTCTAAGATTTAGTTCAGATTTAAGTTTCAAGTGATTTGATTATGGTGTTAATTTTGAATTATTAATATTCTATCCAATATATTTATTTTTTTAAAGTGTGTATAATTTCAATCACTAATACTTTTTCAGTGCTTTGCTTGTATTCCCTGACTAAAATCCGAAGTAAGAGGTTCATTTATGAATTGTTCCAGTTAAAAGTAGAGTATTCATACAATTTTTTTTGAGCTCAGAGGTTTTCTATTGTGTTCTAAGTTATAATGCTCGGGAATTTATGTAATTCGCTAGTCATAATATATATATTTTATATATGTATATATATATATATATATATATATATATATATTTATACATATATATATATATATATATATATATATATATATATATATATATATATATATATATATATATATATATATACATATATCTATCTATCTATATATATATATATATATATATATATATATATATATATATATATATATATATATATATATATATAGTGATGCCTCAGGATACGAAAGTAATCCGTTCAGAATACGGTTTCGTATCCTGATTTTTTCGTATCCTGAGTCGCGTTTTACATGTAAATAGCCTAATCCGTTCTAAGCCTTACGAAAAGACACCTTTTCTTTCATAAACACGCTAAACTGTAGTAATAAACATGCAATGCAGCCATTTCTATCATTCAATAATTAATCCAACCGTTAAAAACAGCCTAATCCATTCTAGAAACCACCATGAGATTATTCAATAATGTAGTTATAGCCTAGTTATCCCCTCCAAGCCCTAAGAAAACGGTCCGTTTTCTTTACTACTGTATAAAAGTTACGGTACTGTATGTAAAGCATTTGGATCAGTGAAGGTGTATTGTTACCTGTACGTACACCTAAATTGAGGATTGATACCCTGAAAAAAAGGTTACAGTTAATTAACAAAAAAGTTGAAACTTACCTTTTGATTGAGATGATGTCCGATAGCGAAGTCGCGGCAGAGGAGGATGGCATAAGGCAGAAAACGTAACAAGTGACAGACTACGTACAGTAATTTACACACTTAACACATTAACACTTAAACTTTACGAAATAAAAAAATGGCAGAAATAATTAACACTTAACATTACGTATGGAAAACTATAAAATGAAAAAAAAAATTACTTTAAAACTTAACGGTAACATAAAACTTAAAAGTTAATTTTTTTTTTTTGCTTTTTTATAACTTTACATTTTTCATATTTTCTAAATTTCTTCTACTTCTTCATCACTTTCTTTTTTCTGTTTCTTTTTTTTACTTTCACCTTCTAATTCTTCATCACTTCCTCTTTTCTGTTTCTTTTCCTCACTTTCACCTTCGTCTTGGCCTATTAATACTGCTGGCCTCTTTAATAAGAAACTATCCATTGAAGCTTGTTTCTGTCTACTTTTCAACACATTTCTAAAATGCGTTAGGCAAACGTCATTGCAGTGTTGAAGCGCACGGTTGGTATAAACTTTTTCTGGATGTTCCTTTTCGACGTAGTCTGCCATTTTATGGAAACCTGCGAGAATTTCCTTAATGTCTGCTGTTTTCAAAGGTGTAACCTCCTCCTCATCACCGTTAGAGAACTGCTCTTGAACAACACTCATTTGCATCGTCTCCAACTCCTTCAGGTCGTCCGTCGCCAACTCCTCGTGGTGCTCCTCGATAAGTTCATCTATATCCTTGGCGCTAACTTCCAGCCCCATGGACGTACCAAGATGTACGATGTCAGCCACCTCAGACTGCTGAATGGGTTCAGGATCGTCAACGATCTCGGCTTCGCCTCCAGGCTTTCCAAACCCCTCGAAGTCTCGTGCAGAGACAACATCAGGCCACAGCTTCCTCCAAGATGAGTTCAGGGTACGCCTCGAAACTTTCTGCCAAGCGAGATCGATGAGTTTGAGGCATATCACGATATTAAAGTGATCTTTCAGAATTCGCGCAGAGTGAGGTTTGTACTTTCTGTGACTTGGAAACATCTCTGGAAGAGATGCTTCGTGTACAATTTTTTAAAATTAGAAATAACTTACTGGTCCATTGGCTGGAGGAGAGGGGTGGTGTTAGGCGGTAGATACAGGACCTTTATGAAGGAATACTCAGCCAGAAGATATTCCTCAAGGCCAGGAGGGTGAGCTGGAGCATTGTCCAACGCCAGCAGACATTTCATAAGGAGGCGCTTTTCTTCCAAATATTTTCGGACAGTCGGACCGAAGCAGACATTCACCCAATCAATGAAAAGTTGCCTCGTTACCCAGGCTTTAGCATTCGCCCTCCACATCACGGGAAGGTTCTCCTTGATGACTTTGTGGGCTTTGAAGGCTCGGGGATTTTCAGAATGGTACACCAGCAGGGGCTTTATCTTGCAGTCCCCACTGGCGTTTGTGCAAAAAGCAAGGGTAAGTCTGTCCTTCAAAGGCTTATGTCCGGGTAGCCTCTTCTCCTCCGCCGTGATGAACGTCCGACGAGGCATTTTATTCCAGAAAACCCCAGTTTCGTCACAATTGAAAACTTGCTGCGAACTGTAGCCTTCCTGCAGAGTGAAATCTTCAAACGTTTTAACAAAGTATTCGGCGGCCTTCGAGTCCAAGCTGGCTGCCTCCCCATGTCGTACCACTGAATGAATACCAGTCCTTTTCTTGAATTTCTCGAACCACCCCCGAGAAGCCTTGAACTCTGGGGGTTCCTGCTGGGATGTTTCTTCTCCTGCCCCTTCTTCGACCTGAGAACGCACGAGATCACCGAAAATGGCGGAGGCCTTCTGGCAAATTGTAGTCTCAGTGATGGTGTCTCCTGAGATCTCTTTGTCTATGATCCACACAAGAAGCAGCCTCTCCATCTTGTCATGCACGTGGGTTCTCTTGTTGGAGAAAATAGTGATGCCCTTAGAAGGTGCCGCTGCTTTGATGGCTGCCTTCTGCTTCAGGATGGTGCCTATCGTAGATGGATTCCGGCCATACTCCCAGACTCGTACTTTTTCATGATTTCAAGTTTCGTCTCCATCGAGAGCATCATCTTCTTCTTTCCTTCGGCAACATTCTTGAGACCCATGGATACAGTATTAAGCTTAATACGTAATACACTACGTACGTTATATACAGTACTATGTATAGTAAACACTAATACAGTACAGTGCACATTAACGAATGTTTAAAAACGATAACACGTCCTTACGTCAAACAAGCGAAAGCACACAATGTCTGTTAACGATACCGCAGTCGGAACGAAAAGAGAGAGAGAGAGATGAACGCCCGTGCATAAGCAAGGTGGGATAGTTGCCGACCAATAGGAAAGCAGGATCTTATGGCGTCAGCTAGCATCTGAGTAGGGAGATAACCAATGGGTGAGCGGGAGGCTGTAAGTGAGTTTACCCAAGTTCAAGGTCTGGCGGCACGTGCTTTTTAAAATTACTCTCGGCGACGAGTTGGGATCTCGTAAGCTTTTCGTATCCTGAAATTTTATTCGTAGACTGGGGCATAAAAATCTTCGAATCGCTTTTCGTATCCTGAATTTTTCGTGAGCAGAAACTTTCGTATCCAGAGGTATCACTGTATATATATATATATATATATATATATATATATATATATATATATATATATATATATATATATATATATATATATATATATATATATATATATATATATATATATATATATTTATATATATATATATATATATATATATATATATATATATATATATATATATATATATATATATAGTATATATATATATATATAGTATATATATATATATATATATATATATATATATATATATATATATATATATATATATATATATATATATATATATATATATATATATGTTAGTATGGTACTGTTATGAACACACAAACCAATCAAATGTCTCTTCAATGTGTTATAATGTTTAGACCTGGTAGGTTACTTCCTGGTATGTACACGCACCATGGTTTCGTATATATATATATATATATATATATATATATATATATATATATATATATATATATATATATATATATATATATTATTAGATGCCCATAGATTCTTTATTTTAACATTTAGGGCTTATATATATTATTAGATGCCCAAAAAATTATTTATATTTTAAATGTTTTTAAAACGCAAATGATCTAGAGTCTCTTCAACTACATATTACTAGCGTACTAACTGCTTTTCGTGCACAACACTTTTCCAAGACAATTGTACTCCTTTGAGCGAGTGAAGGGGCCAATTTCAAACAGCTTTAAATTGCAATAAATAAGGAGTTTTGTCTGGACATGGCAAAACATTCTGTTTGATCTCCATCTTATTTTTCCTTAATCTACGCCAAACAAAGATGTTAACGGCAATAAATATCATCACTGTAACGCTGATTGCTGCTAGTAACACGTAGAAACGAAGATCTGCATAAGTCTGTGACGGGTGGTCCATCTCGGTTAATTTCATCAACCGCTTAGCAACTCGTGCGTTGTATGGGAGAGGTAAAGATGGAATTGTAGTCGACCATGTGAAATTCGCGAAGTAGGCCCGTTCTCTGATGATAGTGTTGATTCCTCGGACCGTGTAATTCGTGGACGTACCGATGAAACCATCTGCTGCAACGAAGATTTGGGAATAGGACGTGGATCCGTCCGGGCATGATACATTGAAGCCGGCCTTGTCGTATCGTATCCACGAGCCGTTGTTCAGTCTGCAATTGAACTTATTATCGTCAAAGGGATAAAGTTTTTCAGACAATTTTCATGTGTATGGGAGAGAGCACCGTTTAGCACTATACCTAACTCGCATGAATCCATTGAGTTTTTATGGAATTCAAAGGAGTCAGTTGTACATATTTTTTTATTCATTGCGTCTGAACAGTGGGTTAATTGATTTAAGTCTTTAATGACCGTATATGTTTCCTCGTCTGGGGAAATCAATACGTATCCTGTCAAACTGGATATTACTGGGTTTGAGTTATTCGTCATGAAAGTCGGAAATGGTGATATCCTGTAAGATTACCAGGCATCGGGAGAATCAAAGGGAATTGTAATCATAATCCTGTGATTTTCAACGCTTACTGTAATTAGGCTGTAATAAAATTCTAACCTACGTGTGTCTAACAAAAGAATATAACCTAATTTCTCCCGTCCGTTCTCCACAATTAACGTTAAGTCTCTTATCGGCAACAAATGCGGTGACAGTACACCTTTAGTCGCTAACGTAATAGCTTCCACATAGTCTTTTGATTTCTCAATGAAATGTGCAATTCTATTATGGATATGATCTATTTTTGAATTATAATACGTTAACGTTGCCAACAAATCTTGTACTTCCATAATCTGACGGATATTACTAGAATTTTCGTTCACCAAACTCATAATTTGATTGATTGAAGCTAACTGATTCCTTAGTGCTGATAAAATCAATTCATTTTCATGAGTCAAAAACTCAATTTTCTTATTTTGATTACTAATCTTAAGACAATTGGAAATCCCTAAGCCTAAACTTGCAACAGATCCAAAGATGTTTAGTGCAGCAAAAATAAACGGGTTACGTTTTTCAAGGTTAGTGGGTCTTACTGTCCACATCAAAAGGTCACGAGCCAAAGATTCTGCCTCGTAAGTCTTATTTTGCAAGTCATCGGATAGCATCTCTGCAACTTTTAGTGTCTGTGCAAGCGAACTCTCTGTATTAAAAGGAAAGTGTCTTCTATGCATTTCATTTAATGAAACAGCAAACCTTGAAATGGCGCTCTTTAAGCTAGTGACGTCATTCTCTGGCAGAAAAATTGCTTGCATGCGTACTTCTATAACTATGTTACTTGATGTAATAAAAACGTCTTCTTGTCTCTCTACTTTAGTGCCCTATTTAAAATCTATACTTTTAGTTTTAGAGTTCTTCCCACACGAGAAAAATGTCTGAGTGAACAATATCACTCCTAACAATAAAAACTTCATCTTGGAAACCTGTAATGAGAAAAATATATGTAATTACTCCTGTATTAAGAAGAAAAAAATGTTAACATATAAATTTCATAGATAAAAAATAAAAGAAAATTCCCTCACTTCCTTCTCTCTTATTTTAATTTCTTATGTGAGCCAATGGTACAATTCTCTCATCAGTGGGTTGGGATACGTTTTGAACTCTAAATCTATTGGCTGTTAATGTTTCCAAAATGCTAAATGGGCCTTCAAACTTAGGTGTTAGTTTATAATTGAGTCCTTTACGTACATTTACCTGTATGTATACATTATCACCCACGGTATATGTTTTAGTTGGCTTCGCTATTTTATCATGATTCCTTTTCATTATGATTTGTGATTCTTCTAAATTCTTTCGAAGGCTATCAAAACGACTTTTGCTTGCATTTATACATTCTTTTAAAGGATTTGATAAATTAGTTGTAGGCGTTAATACATGGAAAGGCGTTCTAACTGGGGTACCATACAATGCCTCGTGCGGCGACATTTTAATTGATATATGATATGAGTGATTCAGAGTACTTAGTACCGCAGGTATTGCAATATCCCAGTTGGGGTCTGATCCCCCTAGTGTTAATCTTAACATGTTTAAAACCTTCCTATTTGCTCTTTCCACTAGCCCATTCGACTCTGGGTGATAGATCATGGTATAGATTTTCTTTATGCTAAGGAATTCACACAATGAGGTAAGGAAGTGATTATTAAATTCTCCACCCGAGTCTGAGATTATCATGTGGGGGATTCCATGTTTACAAATGTAACACTCGTAAAACTTCCTAGCGTATTCAATCGCAGTTTTAGTTTTAAGCGCTATCAGGTCTATGTATCGAGTTAAAGCATCTACAATTAATAAGAGGTGCTTATTTCCTCTGTCTGACTCGTAAAATCCTGTTAATAAATCTAAATGTATCCTTTCAAAGGGTTGATTGTGCACGGGATAAGCCCCTAGGCTAACAGGTGTTTTCGTGTGCCCTTTGTCCTCCTGACAAGTGCGACAATTATCTATGTTTTTTTTTATATCTGTAAGCATCGTATGCCAATAAAACAATGATTTGGCTTTCTGTGATATTATGGAGAACCCCGGGTGTCCACTACCTGGTCGTTAGTCACATGTGGTGTATTGCGGGTTTTCCTTATCACAGATCTACACAGAATATTGTCTTTGATTATATAATTCTGCTGCGTATACTTTATATATTCCCTTTCCTTACGATTTCCTTCCAAAGCATTTATAATTTTTTCTAATTTCTGATCTTTTCTTTGCTCAGTCTGTAATACTTCAGCGCTCCAGCCCAGATCTTCTTGTTCAGATACAGTTTTAACAATAGGCATGGATGTTGATATATCTATTAATTCAGCTAAAGGCTCTGTACAAGATGACACGGGGTTGCATGATAACGCATCAGCAATGATATTTGCTTTCCCTGGTAAATACCCGATTCTCGCGCCAAAATCTTGGATGATCAAATGCCACCGAGTTCGTTTGGGGCTGTGACTAAAGCCTTTAAAGAAGTCGGTTAGTTGTTTATGATCAGTAAGAACCTTGATGGGATAACCGTATATTATGAACTTAAAATGCACTAGTGAATTAACAATAGCTAGTCCTTCCTTGTCTATTACTGCATACTTACTTTCGGAAGTTCTCAGTTTTCGAGAATAAAAAGTTATCGGGAAAAATTGTTTTTCACATTGCTGAAGCAATACCCCACCTACTCCTAAGTCTGACGCATCTGTTGCAATGAAGAATTCCTTACCGAAGTCAGGAAATTTTAAGATAGGAGAACTACACAGTTCATCTTTTAAGCTATTAAACGCCTGTTGATGCTGCTCAGACCATATGAAATCTACGCCCTTCTTCGTAAGATCAGTTAGGGGAGTGGCTATTATTGAATAATTGCATATAAAACGCCTGTAATATCCACTACACCCCAGAAATTGCTGTATTCCCTTGACATTAGTAGGTATCGGAAAGTTACGGATAGCTGACACCTTATCGTGGACTACTTTAAGACCTTGGCTAAACACCATAAAACCCAAATAGACCAATTCTGATTTGAAAAATTCACACTTACTAATCTTAACCCTTAAGTTATGTTGTCTTACACTTTGTAGTACTAGTTCTAGTTTACGTAGATGTTCTTCTAAGGTATTGGAAAAGATTACAAGGTCGTCCATATAGGCATGCAATATATCCCCTAGCAGGTCTCCAAACACTATGTTAATCATTCTTGTAAATGTTATGGGAGCACAACGTAAACCAAAAGGCATACGTAAAAATTCATAATGTCCATTGGCTGTGCTGAAGACTGTGTATGGGATACTATTTTCTTCTAATGATATGTGGTGAAAGCCTTTAAGTAAGTCCAAAGTGGTAAAATATTTATTCTGACCTAACAAAGATAAAATATCATCAGTACATGGCACTGGGAATCGATCAGGGATCGTTTCCTCATTCAAGCGACGGAAATCTACGCAGATACGCCATGTTCGATCTTTTTTCGGTACAACTATTAATGGAAAATTATAAGGGCTGTTCGATTTCCTAATGACTCCTTCTAGCATTTTACCTACTTCATCATTTATCTCATTCTGGAATTTCATAGGGAGTCTGTACGAGGGTACATAGATAATTTTCTGCTTGTCCTTTAACCTTATTTGATGTTCTATGACATCCGTTTTACCTAAGGATCCATCCGTAGAGGAAAAAACATCATGATATTTAGTTAAAAGTCCAAAAAATTTCTGCTGAATTTCCTCTTCTTGAATGTCTTTATTGATTTTATTTTTAATAAATTGCAACTGATTGAGCGTGATTGATTTCAGCGACGGTAAGAATACGATGTTTATAAACTTCTACATCCAAGATATGTTGATTCTTGTGAATTACTAAAGTGGTATTTAAATGATTACAGACTTCAATATTACATTGTTGATGTGAGCCTACTGTATAAATATCTTGTGTGACGGACAATCCGTTAGTTTTCAAAGTGTCAGAAAGGAATAATATTTCAGATCCCGGTAACGTTTTCTTTATTTGCACTATTAAATTCGAAGGTATGTTCGGCTCGATAGATTGCGTGCAAGATGATATTACAAGTGAACGGTAATTCTGTTGGGTCGCGTATATTATTTCTTTATTAGTGAGACAAGTTATTGGTTCTTCAAAGTACGTCACTGTTTTATTTGTCGTCTTCTTTTTATCCAAAACTGATTTTAAGGTATTAGAAGACTTATAGAATTTTCCTTTGATATACACGCCGTGCTTGCCAGGGGCTAAGATAATGTTTTGATTACCCATAGACGGGTATCCTATAATTACAGCTGGATACATATCAATGTTCTGTACACCAACAAAGGTATCGGCAAACGTGCGCTTACCGACCTTATACTGAACATGAGTTACGCCTATTACATTTAATTCATCATTTCCTATACCCGAGAGCCTTACTCCGGACTTCTCTATAGGGAAGTTTGAAAACAACAAATGATATGTCCTCAAATCCATGATATTACGTGGACTACCAGACTAAAAAAATAATGTAAAGGATCGTTGTTCTAAATTTACAGCATATAATGTTGGTCGTAACCCATTTTGACTTATTATTGTGTGAATTGGTTGCAAATCTACGGGAGCATGCACTAATTTATTTGATTCGGTCGTGTGTTTCGTAGGGAAATCTATTGCCTCACAATGATCTGATAAAACATTAAATGGATTATTTAACACTACTGATGTTGATTCAAATGACCCAACATCACTCTCTTCCCCACTGGAGTTAATTATGTGGTATTTGCTTTGCTCTGCACATTCTGAAAATTAGTCTGACCTTGCGAGTTCTGGCTAGACGGCACGGGATCAGTGTTATTTGAAGAACTGTTTGTTTGTTTTTGATTCTGAACTACATTGACGTTTGGCTGTTTCTTCTTATTGAACTGAGGATTTTTCTTTTTATTTCCATATGGAACTGACTGTGGAATTGACTGTGGATTTGACTGTGTATTTCTAGGATTCTGTTGTGTCTTACGCGAGTAGCACTGACTATATGAATGAGTTGAACTATTATGTAACGAATAGAATCTCGTTCTGCAGTCTGCAATCGAGTGACCTTGACGTTTGCAATTATAACACGTCATTCCTGCGACTTGACTATTATTAACTACGTTTACTTGTTGTGGCTTTGTTTCATTTTTTGCAAAAACTTGTGTAAACAAGGGATCAAGATCAGTACACTTAGACATGTGTTTCTTTATCTGTTTATATACGTCCAATTCTGTACTTGCTGGCGTTAACTTTTTATCAAAACACCGCACTAAAGCTTCAGGCAACATAAGTGCCATGCAAGTTAAATACATTAATCGTAAGAAATCTTTCACGGAGATGTTATCTCTAGTAACCCAAGTGGAATTACCTAAAATATCTTGATACTCGTTTAGCCTATCGGCAATGAGAGCTGCTCTCTCTATAACATAAAGCCGAGTCATAGTGGCTTGATTAAGTGTATTTCTTAATGTTAAAACTACATCCAAGGCTTCCTCACCACCATAGACCACACATAGCCTAACTTTGAAATCGTCCCATGTAACTGCCTCTTGAAACGAAACTCCCCTCAAATACGCACTCGCATCTCCTTTAGAAAAGTCTATAAAACTTTTAGCTTCTTGTAATTGTACAAATGGGTCTATAATTTGTTTAGCATTTAAATGGGCGTCGACGGAAGAAATCCACGACTCAACATTCTGAGGTAAGAAGCCATTGACTCGACCTTGAAAAGGAAGGATAGCTGATCGGGGGTTAACTAACGTAACAATGGGAGCGGGGATGGGGTTAATCGGGCCGGGGGTGGGGTTACTTGGACTTACAGGAGGTGTCATGTTGACTTTAACTTGTTTTTTATCTCTTCGATTCCTTGCAATCCTATCAAAATCTCTATATGAATACAGACGTCCACTGCGTAAACGCATTAACACTGTTCAATAAAGATTATAACATAATCCCCCAATACAATGATACTAATATAAAGATATTTCCCAAGAACTTCTGAAAGGAAACGGAATTAGCACAGAGAGAAAAAAAATTCTAGACGAGAATTCGAAGTTGAATACAGTTTCCTTTAATGAAAGAAAAAATGAAGATTAGCTAACAACTCACCCCAGCAATGATGGATGATTGACTCGTGATAACTACACTTCACTGTCTAAAACTGAAATGAATAAAGAAATGTACTTAGCTTGGGTTTATATGGGCGAAGGGTGATGTCATCATTTCCTCTCTCTCTCACTGCCTTGCGAGAGTTTTGATGTTTGGGTGAATGTTTTCGGTCCGATTTCCCGTTGTAATGTTGAACGTAGTGTTTCCTGGATATGATTCTCGAATGTTTAATAAACGTTGAATATCAGTCCTTCGTTTTCTTAAGATGTTGATTGAAGATCCAGTTCCTCAGTTTGTATAACATTTATTTGTTGGTATTCAATGTGTTCATTTTTTTGGTGGACGTAGATACTTCGTCAAAATTATAGATTCATTACTCTTGATACTAAAGTTGATTTAGGTTAAACGCTGCCACCAATTGTTAGTGTGGTACTGTTATAAACACACATTAGTTTTCCAATCAAATGTCTCTTCAATGTATTATAATGTTTAGACTTGGTAGGTTACTTCTTCTGAATAACTCTAGGTAAGTTAACTTTAAAACAGTTTATTACTTTAAAAACAGTTATTAACATCTCCATCACAGGAGTATAGATGGTTTGGTCGGATGACCATTCCGTATGACAGCTTGACCAGAAGTAACTAAAATATCCATATTGATGATAACGTCTAGTTAGTTATCTCAGCATTTAATGATATATGTAAACACAACATTAAAACCGGAAGGTACTTGGATCCGGTGAGAGACAACTCTTTCTCACGGCTTGTATTGTGTTTACTCTTCATGAAAAATGTTACATTGCAAATGATTAGCAGTGTCTTGACTTTCGCATCCTGCTTATGACTGATCTGGCGTTCTCACACTCGCTCCTAATTTCTACATTGACCTCTTAGGTCATGGATTTAAACATGTAATTTTACATACATTACATATATACATATGTATATATTCATATATATGTGTGTGTATATATATATATATATATATATATATATATATATATACATATATATATATGTATATATATATATATATATATATATATATATATATATATATATATTTATATACACACACATATATATATATATATATATATATATATATATATATATATATATATATATATATATATATATATATATATATATATATATATATATATAAATATATATGTATATACATACACATATGTATATGTATGTTTATATATTCACACACACACATATATATATAAATATATATATATATATATATATATATATATATATATATATATATATATATATATATATATATGTATATATATATGCCTATATGTATGTATATATACATATATATATATATATATATATATATATATATATATATATATATATATATATATATATATATATATATATATATATGTGTGTGTGTGTGTGTGTATATATACACACACTCATATGCACACATATATAAATTTACTTATATATATATATATATATATATATATATATATATATATATATATATATATATATATATACATAAATGTATATATGTATATATGTATAAATATATATATATATATACATATATATATATATATATATATATATATATATATATATATGTATATATATATATATATATATAGATATATATATATATATATATATATATATATATATATATATATACATATATATATATTTATATATATATATATATATATATATATATATATATATATATATATATATATATATATATATATATATATCTATCTATCGAGGTCGTTAAGAGAATCCAGACATTAATGTATCAAAAATATATATGGCTTATTTGAATATGAAAAACACGTCTAAATGTGCAAAATTTATCATATATATATGTATATATATATATATATATATATATATATATATATATATATATATATATATTTATATATATATATTCTTTTATGTTAAGACTAGCGAAATACATAAATTCCTGAGCATCAAAATTCAAATGCTTTTTATTACATAATTTGATAGAAAATAGAGATGTGCAACCTCTTACTTTGGTTTTTAGTCAAGGGATACGAGCAAAGCTCTGAGAAAATTATTGGTGATTGAAATAATACACACTTTACATAAATAAATATATTCTATAGAATAGATAACAAATTCCAAATAATCAACACCAAAATAAATCACTTAAGATATAAAATCTGAACTAAACCTCAAACTAAGACAAAAATGATACTTTAAAAAATTAAACAATAACTTTTTTCACTAGAAACTGATTTATGAAAATATTTCATTTTGACAATTAATGAAAAAAGTCGACACTTTAACACTATAGAAAATAAATCAAATTTACACTTACATATACTTGACTCTTGCTCTTATCTACTTTGGCTGAATAGAAGGTTATCGAATACACTTCACTGTTTAGCCTAATCTCACAGGGCCAGTCACAAAAACCAATTAATTTTCATAATATACTGGTACTCACATATACACGACACTTCTATCAACTGGAACCACAGAAATTTCAATGTTTGAACAAACACTATTTGCATTTGAGAGAAAACACTATGCAGGTTGCAGAGGAAATAACTATGCCTGTTGGAGAGGAGATATGTAGTGGCTGAATAGATTCTGGAGAGGACTGTCGTACGAGGGTTATTTTGAGGGTTAGGCTGGATCTCTTTGTCTCTTAGGCATTGCTAGGTCCTTATATATTAACTTAATTTACTCTAGAAATTTCTTGTAAATCATTCTCGTATCGTGAGGGCATGGCTCTAGCGGCATAAGGTTGCCAACTTAGCAATTTGAAGAAGGAGTACTATTGTTGTTTGGCGAGGCAGCTCTCTCAGCTAACTCCGCCCATCTCTCGTAACATTAAAAAAATATTAAACTTTATTCTAAAACCTTCATGGCTCTTCCAACTACGTGGAAGCATGATGCTATCCCTAGCGTTTGTGGCATACAGCATACCTTTAAATAAGCTTACATAAGACTATAGCGAAATTATGTGAAATGAAGATTTAATTCTTTAAAATAACGCCAATTCAATTCACATATACAAAACTGAATGAAAATATAACTAAAGGAATGACGAAAGTGTTATGTGTAATTTACAAACATTACTTAATCCTACGTGAGTGGAACCCACCTTACGAGCTGGCTATACATCTTTTAAATACACAAATAAAATATGTGAAGAAGATATTCTACTTTCATGAAGACCAGCTTTGTAAGAATATATATATGCATATATATATATATATATATATATATATATATATATATATATATATACCTATATATATTTATATATATATATCTATCTATCTATCTATCTATCTATCTATATAGATATATATATATATATATATATATATATATATATATATATATATATATATATATATATATATATATATATATATATATATATATATATATATATATATATATATAGGCTATGTATATATATGTGTATGTGTATGTGTGTGTGTGTGTGTGTGTGTAAGAGAGAGAGAGAGAGAGAGAGAGAGAGAGAGAGAGAGAGAGAGAGAGAGAGAGAGAGAGAGAGAATTGTGACCACAATAAGAAAGGGAAGGGTAAAAATTGAATATGGTATTTTAGACAATTGTGGAACTTCTAAATACTTAATAGACAGTTAATTATAATGATCAAAATATTTATTTTTGCATTTAGAATTAATGCTGGTTAAAATATACCTATTTCCTTTAGCGTATCTTCATAAGATTTAGTTGCATACTGTGAAGAATCTAAAGGAAATAATGGTTCATTTATAATCAGATAGACCCAGTAGCCTGCAGGTTTTGAAATTAGATAGGAAAACAGGTTGTGGTCATATATTCTAACGATTGCCTACAAATCCAGTTTCTTCATACGAATACATTATATGTTTTTCCTTGCATTAATATTTCAAAAGTACTTTAGTCAAGTAGGTATTTCCCAGCTAAGTAACTCAAAATAAAACATACTCGAAAGGTTTCTGTGACAATCTAATTCCAACTGTCTAAACAGCCCATTAAAAGACCGATTTTCAGTGTTTTGGACTGGTGATTCTTGATACCCAGTACGTTCTCGATCATTAGTTGTATTTATTAACTAATTATTTACAATGTTTTAACCAGGTTGTATTTGGGAAACGAGAATTGTCTGTAGCCGATGATGAAGGTTCTGTCTGGAGAAGGACAACGACATACAAACTTCACGACGATTATGATGATGTTCTTATTCTACATGATATATCCATCGTCATCATCGATGAGCCTGTGACTTTTTCAGACCTCATTCTTCCAATCTGTTTGCCGCCGGCTGACTTGGCATCCCTGGGGGGAGAGGAAGCTGTTGGTAAGAAAGACTGACTATGTTTTCCAACTAAATCTTTCAGGTGTGTGTCAAGATTACAAGATTGTTATTCCTTACGCGAATACGTCCTACTGAATATGCGGGCTGGATATTTTTTTTATTGATGTGAAGTATCCAGTTGCATAAAATTTATGTCAAAGATTTTCAGTAGAATATAAAAAAAAATAAGTACGAATGTGATGCATAATAGTTTGTCTTTATCAACTCGAAACTGTCAAAAAAAAGAAAAAAAAAAACTTAATTACTTTATTTCCAGTGACCAACAACAAAGATTTGTGATGGATGGTAATTTTTAGTGAGCCTTGATCTTTTGTATGATTTTTCTTAAGATATAGTATTCTGGGACCTTTGTTGCATTCCGTCTTTGATAATGACCAGACTTGACCATGAAAGATGAATAGCAGAGAATGTAGATATTGCAACTCTTGTTGTTATTCTCTCAGTTAATGCAGAATGAGGTGGCTACTAACTTTAATAGATCTGAAATTTATCTAAATATGTATTCACTAGTGGTCGCCTATTGGAAGCGTCCCTGCAAGGCTATCTGTTAGACTTGGGTTTGAAACCCGCTCAAACTCGATAGTTTCTCCAACCTCACCATCCTTGTGAGTTAGGGATGGGGGTATTCGGTGAGCCTATAGGTCTATACTTATGTTTTTTTTTTTCTTTTTTATTAATGAGGTGGATTGGCACTCACTTGCAGGGACGCCCTTTTAGCTTGGAAAAGTTTCCGGTAAACTCGACAGTCACACCCATCCATTTTAAATTGAAAAACCTTTTTTTCGTAAATTTTCTTGTTTTGTTGTGTTCTGATGTTATTAACTTCCGCAAATGTATCGTTTTCCGATTACCACTGTGGAGGATTTATTTTTACTTTATTTTTATTTTTTTGTTTTTGCCAAATCCAGAGAGAGAGAGAGAGAGAGAGAGAGAGAGAGAGAGAGAGAGAATTTCATTTGCTTTAGTTTTTCTAGATCGCGCGAGAGTGTGTGTGTGTTTGAGTGTGTGTTTGAGTGTGTGTTTGTGTGTTTGTGTGACTGCGGTGTGCGCCGAAGAGCAAGTGGTAGTTAGAGAATGATCGTTGGGGGGTGAGAAAGACTGTTGGTACAAATGAGATTGTTTGTTTACATTTTTTAGTTAGGTTACGACAGTGGTGAATGTTTCGGAGCGAATGCTTTTTTATTTGACTGCAGCATAAGGCAGTTGTGTGAGAGCTGGATTATATATATATTTTTTCGACCAGCGTGGAAGTGTTTTTTGATTTTCAAAGTAAGTACAGTTTTGTTTATCTTTGCTTGTCGTGATTGTGAATGATAGGAACAATTTATTATTTATCTTTGATTATAGTGCGATAGTTCAGTTAGCTAGAAGTGTTCGTAAGTGTTTTTCTTTTTTATTTTGGCAGGCTGCGATTCCTCCTTTGGAGAGGCTAACTCCTTTGGAGAGACCCAAGTTTTTTGAAAGTGGATGTATTGTTGATGACTTGGCTTGTATTACGATTTTGTTTGGACTGCTCATTTGATTGATCAACTGTTGACGACCTGGCCTGTTTATTACAATTAAGATTTAGGATGATGATGATGATGATATCGACGACGATGACACCCATGACCCCGAGGAGTTAAGTCCGTTATGGAAATTGAAAACAATCTTCGGGTTTCATATAGTGGTGTTGTGCCATAAAAGACAGTTGGCTTGTGTGTATAGACAGTGTTGGTGTCTATAAAATATATATAAACATATTTATTTGGGTGTTGGTGTGCGGGTGATTTAAGTTTTGTTAGGGGTTTCGTTGATTATTTGAATGGTGGTTATTATATATTTAGTGTGAAGTTTATGATTAGTTGTAAGTGTGATTATTATTTTGATTGTGAATGGTTCCATGTTAAGTATTGTGGTATTAGGAAATATAGTTTTAAGGGTATGTTTTGTTTTGTTTGTCCTTTTGTCCAAGAGTCCAGTTGATAAAGTAAGGGGAAAGTTTGTGTTGTGGGACCATTGTCAGTAGGTGTGATTCAGGGTGTGGGGCTTGTTTTTTTTAACATCCCGCCACATTATTTTGGTGCCCGAACAGGGACTGCTGAGGCGGGACTGATAGCTGGACTGTTGGACGAAGGACGGAATTAGGTTAAGAATTTAGGATTAAGGTTGATGAAAAATGGAAGAGCAGAACAAGTTACTGAAGGAGGAATTGCGGCTGAGTAAGGAGCGTGAGGAGAGGTTGCTAATAGAGAATGAGAGGTTGAACTGGGAGAATGCGGCGATGCAGAAGGAGCTTAGGGAGTTAAAGGGGACAGTAGAGAGAGTGGAAGAATGTGTTGAGATGAGGATGCGAGAGAATGAAGAACGAATGGAGAAACGAATGGAAGATATGATGGGGCAAGTCATGGGGATGATGAAAACTATAATGGGTGAAGGTGCAGTCGGAGGAGTGTCCTCAGCTTCGGGTAATGGGTTGGTAGTGAAAGAGAAGGTTAAGGTAGGTGATAATGGGAAAGGAAGTGATAGTGATAGTAGTAATAGTGATGGTGATATTGAAGATAAGGGAATTAGGCATAGTAAGGATGAACAGAAAGGGGAGAGGAAAGATGAAAGGAAAGGTAAAAGTGATGTGAAGAAAGAGAAGAAAAAGTATCAGGCTGATAGCAAGGACGATCGTGAATGGGTGAAAGTGGTAAGTAAGAAAAAGGGTAAGAAGGGAATGGTTAAGGATAGGAATTTAAGTGTGGAAGTGGATTCATTATATTCGAATGAGGAAGAAGGTAACAAGGGAGTAGACAGTGATGATAGCAGTGAGAATGAACGTGATGTGTGTAAGACTGTGTTTATGAGAGAGGTACCTCGGTGTGAAAGGTTCAATGAGCATAGCAGTAGGGATGTAAATGATTTTTTCAAGGAGTATGAGAGGTATTGTCAGGATAAGTATGGTGATAGTAAAAGAGTTTGGGCTAGGGAGTTAGGAGAATATTTGACTGGGTATTTGTTGACGATGTATGGAGTGATAATGAGTGTAGGGGACGTTGATTATGAAAGTGTGAAAACGAGAATAATTGAGCAGGTAAAACGTATGAAAGGGAGTGTTAGGTATAAGCGTAAAAATGATTTTGATGAGGCAAGGATGAATGCAGGAGAAGCTATATCAATGTACGTATGTAGGTTGGAAACTTTAGCTAGGAAGAAGTATGGGGATGAAGGTATAAATGAGAATAAGGAGTTAATGAGGAAGTTTTTGGCAACAGTACCTGAGAATGTGTGTGAATTTATTAATTTGAAACGCAAAGAGAAAATGAGGTGGACGCAAGAGAGATTGACATGGGATGATATACTAGAGATAGTTGAGGATTACGAGTTGGATAGGTGTATGGAAGAAAGTAAATCTGTGAGTGTAAGAACTGGAATGGAAGAAAGTGTAATAGAATTTGGTAGTTATAAGGACGCAATTTTGAGAGGACCAATGAGGGTAGCTGATAATGTAGTAGATAGGAGTGTTTGGGCGAGTAATGTGGGAATACCTGTAAGGACAAATGAAGGATTTAGGCAGGGTAATTGGCGCAATAGGGATAGGAGTGTTAGTGCGCATCGAGGTATGTCAGATAGTCGTGTCCGTAATGAAAAGTGTTATAGGTGTGGAAAGGAAGGTCATAAGAAGAATGAATGTAGATGGGCATTAGGAGCATGTTTCGGGTGTGGAGAGACAGGGCATCGTATTAGCGACTGTAAGAAAGAGAAAGTGATTAAGTGTTATCGGTGTGGTATGACTGGGCACGTAGCAAGTGGATGTAGGAGTAATCGTATGAATGTGATTTGTGGTAATTGTGGTAAGGATGGTCATTATGCTAGAATGTGCAAGGAGCCGCGGGGTAAGTGTACTGAATGTGGTGCAGATGGGCATGTAGCTGGGGTATGTAGGAAGAAGGGAGTAAATCAGCCAGGATGTTCGGGAAACTAGAGTGTAAGAGGGTTCAGCTGGGTGAGTCCTCCTGTGTGTGTGGAAGGAATAGGATCAATGTTTGTGAGAATGGGATGAATAATTGGTTAGAAATGAGCAAGTATGAATCTAGTATGCATGAGAAATTAGGGCTGGAAAATAAACAATTAGTGTTAGTTGAATATAGGAAAAAGAGGCGTTTGAAAGTTTTAAGTGAGGAGAAAGTGCAAGGGAAATTTATAGGAATAGGTAAGAATACGAATAAGTATGACAAGGGTGTAAATGTGCAAGTGAGTGTGGAGGATAAATGTATTAATACAGATGAATCATGGCTGAGTATGAATGATACCTATAGTGTGTGTGGCTTTTCCTTAGGTGATGTAAAAGAAAGGATGACGAATGCGAGAGTGAGAGATAGGAGAATGATTAGTAGTATGAATGAATCTTTTACTAAAGTTGAGAATGTTTTTGATGAAATGGATGAACTGTTTACAGAAATGAGTGTAATTATAGGGCCAGATGAGAACGAGGTAGATATGATTGTACATGATATATTAGATGATAGGGATTTAGATAGGAATAGTGTTAATGTAGCGAATGATTGTGATAATGAAGTGAATGAGAGAGTATATGGAGGCCCAGTTACTCGGAGTAGAGGTCCCGTTCCCGACTGCGACTGGGTTATGAAAAAAATAATGTAAGTGTTGTGTGAGAAGGATTTGGCAAAGTAAGGGGGGAGGAATGTGGAGGATTTATTTTTACTTTATTTTTATTTTTTTGTTTTTGCCAAATCCAGAGAGAGAGAGAGAGAGAGAGAGAGAGAGAGAGAGAGAGAGAGAGAGAGAGAATTTCATTTGCTTTAGTTTTTCTAGATCGCGCGAGAGTGTGTGTGTGTTTGAGTGTGTGTTTGAGTGTGTGTTTGTGTGTTTGTGTGACTGCGGTGTGCGCCGAAGAGCAAGTGGTAGTTAGAGAATGATCGTTGGGGGGTGAGAAAGACTGTTGGTACAAATGAGATTGTTTGTTTACATTTTTTAGTTAGGTTACGACAGTGGTGAATGTTTCGGAGCGAATGCTTTTTTATTTGACTGCAGCATAAGGCAGTTGTGTGAGAGCTGGATTATATATATATTTTTTCGACCAGCGTGGAAGTGTTTTTTGATTTTCAAAGTAAGTACAGTTTTGTTTATCTTTGCTTGTCGTGATTGTGAATGATAGGAACAATTTATTATTTATCTTTGATTATAGTGCGATAGTTCAGTTAGCTAGAAGTGTTCGTAAGTGTTTTTCTTTTTTATTTTGGCAGGCTGCGATTCCTCCTTTGGAGAGGCTAACTCCTTTGGAGAGACCCAAGTTTTTTGAAAGTGGATGTATTGTTGATGACTTGGCTTGTATTACGATTTTGTTTGGACTGCTCATTTGATTGATCAACTGTTGACGACCTGGCCTGTTTATTACAATTAAGATTTAGGATGATGATGATGATGATATCGACGACGATGACACCCATGACCCCGAGGAGTTAAGTCCGTTATGGAAATTGAAAACAATCTTCGGGTTTCATATAGTGGTGTTGTGCCATAAAAGACAGTTGGCTTGTGTGTATAGACAGTGTTGGTGTCTATAAAATATATATAAACATATTTATTTGGGTGTTGGTGTGCGGGTGATTTAAGTTTTGTTAGGGGTTTCGTTGATTATTTGAATGGTGGTTATTATATATTTAGTGTGAAGTTTATGATTAGTTGTAAGTGTGATTATTATTTTGATTGTGAATGGTTCCATGTTAAGTATTGTGGTATTAGGAAATATAGTTTTAAGGGTATGTTTTGTTTTGTTTGTCCTTTTGTCCAAGAGTCCAGTTGATAAAGTAAGGGGAAAGTTTGTGTTGTGGGACCATTGTCAGTAGGTGTGATTCAGGGTGTGGGGCTTGTTTTTTTTAACATCCCGCCACAACCACCACCCAACAGTAACTTTGGAACTTCAGGTGGGATAATGAAAAGTAACAAATTTTAGAAAAGAATAATGACAGAAACCAACAAAACAAGAAGAACATTAACAGAAAATATTCTTTTTTTCGATGCAAAAACATGAGGAGGGACAACTTACGAAAGCTATCACGGGCCTGTTTTCTTCCGAGCCCTGTTTTCTATAGCTCACACTAATCTTTGTTCAGCCATTAGTTTACACTGAGCCTTGAATCTATAATGAGTTACCTTAATAGCCAGAGTTCGAGTCAGGTTACCCAAAATTGGGAGTGAAAACTGGCTCGACGGTCTGAGATGCCCCACTGGGTCCTGCTTGTTTGGTAGGGCCACCAAGTACTGGTGTGGGGTAAGACCACTCGGTCCTGGTTCCGTGTTATCGCCACTTGGTCCTGCGATGGTTGTAAGGCACACCGTGATTATGTAAAAACTTTTATTCGCTATTTATTAAAAATAGTCTAATAGCTCCGTGTGGGGTAAATTCACTACTTGTACAAAGGGTCACCATAACTGAACTAAAGACCCGGTCAAGCATCAAGCGGTCACCTGAGGCCAAGGCAAGCAAGGCTTTGTAATATGAAAAGGAGCCGGCTGCCGCGGAGATGTATGAATAACGTTTTTCATCAAGGACCAATTATAATGTATCTAGACTCTGATTGGCCAATTCGTATTACAGATCAAGCAAAACAGGAGAGAAAAGACATTTTTTTTTTTTTGCTCATGCATATGCAGTAAGGTCATGGATAACCACATCATCCATCAGTGGGTGGAGCTACTGCGCATTTGGGTGAAAATTATCCCATTGCGCAAAGAGATAGAGCTTTGGTAGAATAGGAATGACCATACGAAGTAACACTGTCTCACTTTGAAGATAAACAAGGGACTTTGAAAAATCTTTATTTACCAAGACTTAATTTATTTATTTTATGTCTGTTATTACGTATTTGCAGCGTAATGTACTGATTAGAAGTGTTTGTTTTCCTCACGTGTCTTACCTGCCAAAAATATTAACAACATCATAAGCGCTGGGTGGAATTCTACCGAAATATTACCACGTTTCTTAATCACTGATTGATTGGAAATATTTTGTCCGAATAACATTGTTTTCAAATAATTAACAAGTAATGTGAATCAAAACTTATTTAATAACATAAATTTCTCCCTCAGATATATGTTTTGTCAATAAATGATATTCACGAATAAAGAGACTACAAAGTATTGTGATGGTAAGTCTAAATTTAATAACAAGAACCGCCAAAGTCAATGGCCAGAGCTTGTTTTCGGATGCACATTGCATAATTTAGTAACTTTTCACATATTTCAAAATAGAATTGTGTTAAATTATACTAAGCCAAAAAAATCATAAAATCTCTTTGAATACTAAAAGTTACTAAAAACCGAAGAATAAAACTCGCCATTGGTGAGAAAAGCGGGGAGGAAAAAGGAAAAGCCGTTCATGAAACTACCTCGCCTTTGCAACAAGATATATTGAATATTGATTTGAATACATAGTTGTGAATATGATTTCATTGCACAACATTTTGAAAATTACATTTAGATATATACCAATGCAAATTGAATAGTTGGATCTAACAGACAGATTTTGCCTAATATTTGCTTATTGTTTTTAATATTGATGTTGCAATCATAGTATTGGTACCAACATGTGCAGCATGATGACCTACCCATCTGTCAAAACCATTTGCGATGCTCAGGCACTTTTAAGTGACTTATTCAAAAATAGTTGAATTTTAAGCAACAGAAACGCTAAGGCTTTACCAATATATATCAACAAAAAGTAAAATGACTTGAAGATGTGGAACTTGTATGCATATGTGATACATCAACATAATCTAATGTTATTTACTTTTGAATAATACATCCAATGTTAAATTGTCACTTAAATTATATAGTTATAACGGAATTTATATGTTGCCTCACTAATACTGTCCAATACAACAAATCCTAAAGGCTACATCATACATGTAGTATAGAATTGATTGAAGATTTTGAGACAGTTGTAATGATGGCTTTTATCAACATCATACTAACATAAACTAATTGACATATGGCAACTATAAATTGATTATACATAACACTATGCACTAAATTACACAGAATGCATTTTAAAGTTCAGTTTTCATCGGTGTTGCCGTTATAAGCGAAACCCTCACCGATTGGACAATTGTCTGCACTACAGGAGCAGAATTCAGTGCAGGTGATTCCTGCAGAGATGCAACAACATGTTCTACAGTCATCGTTGGTGCAGTAGACATGTTTAAGATCTCTAACCTCCCTTGGGGCTGCATCTTTAGGAACATGATAGGTTAAAGTTTATCTCTGATCTGCCATCCATTACCATTAGGGTTCTGTGACAAACAAAGAGTAGGTTGTGACTCAAGGCAAGATGAAAGCAACTGAGTAACTTTATTACAATACATCAAGTATATATACACACTAGATCCCGGTAAGAAGGTCACAAAACGTAGACATGCTATTTCTTGTCAAACCGGCAACCGGTTCTGATAACAGTTAACAATGGAATATGCAAACAGGTTAAAACAAGTTACTGTCAGTGCGAGTGGAGAGCGAATATACAAAGGATAATATATAGAAAAAAGAGAAATGTCGTTACTATGTACGCTTCTGTGACACACGGGTGGTACATGGATCCCCCCTTAAAAAGGACAAACTGTACATGTTAAATAGGACGTCCTGATCTAGAAAGGCGAACTGTAAGAGGGTCATCTGGCAGGAGATAAGCAGGTTTTAGACGATCAATGGAGACCCAGTCTTCTTTGCCACAAATGTTTAGTAGGAATGCTTTCGGATAGTGTTGGATCACAAGGAAAGGGCCCATGTAAGGGGGCGTTTGCAGTGGCTTACTAGTGTCGTTGCGTAGGAAGACGTGCATTGCAGAGTGCAAGTCTGTTGGTATGTGATGCTTCGCTGGGGGCTTGTAAGTCTGGCGGCATGGAGTAAACTTTCCCACAACATGACATATGTGCTGGAGATCGTCGGAGGAGGTTGCAGAAGGAAAAAATTTGGCAGGGACGAAAAACGGGTCACCATACACCATTTCAGCTGCCGAGAAGTCCAGGGCATCTTTAGGAGTGGTTCTTAGTACAAGGAGGACCCAGGGAAACTGAGTAAACCAGTCGGAGTCCTTGCAGCGGGACATCAAAGCTGCTTTGAGAGTGCAATGAAAACGTTCAACCATTCCATTGGCAGCGGGGTTGTAGGCAGTTGTCTGATGTAGGGTGATGCCCAGGAGATTTGCTAATGATGTCCACAATCGAAAGGTGAAAGGGGTACCCCTGTCAGAATAAGTATGCTCAGGGATACCAAATCTTGCTATCCATACTGAGAGTAACGCAGATGTACATAAGGCAGACATTGTAGTTTCCACAGGAATGGCTTCAGGCCATCGAGTGGAGCGATCGATGACGGTAAATAGGTAACGATGTCATTGTGATGTTGGTAGGGGTCCTACAACATCGACTTGAATGGGGGTGATGCTGAGGTTGAGGAAATGTGCCCACTCCTGAATCCGTGTGTCGATGTACTTTGAAAGTTTGGCAAGAAGAACAGGCGCGGACCCATTCATTATAATCCTTAGTAATGCTGTGCCAAATGAACTTTGTCTTCAACAGCTGTGCAGTAGAACGGCACGAGGGATGTGAAAGGTCGTGAATAAAATCATACACCTGTCGGCGCATGGGAGCAGGAATCCACGGTCCCAGTCGACCGATACTGACGTCACAGAGGAGGGTGGTGTTGGAGTCGTCAAGGGGGATGTCTTCCCAACAGAGGGATATGCAGGATGTTCTACATGCTTGATACGCTGGATCCTGTCGTTGGGCTTCAACCAAGGCATTGTAATCCAATCCCAGTTGAATGGCGGCCAACGTGTTTCTTGACAGGGCATCGGCAACGGGATTCATTTTCCGAAGGACGTGTTGAAAGGTGCAATTGTATTCAGCCACGGTGGAGAGATGTCGGCGTTATTGGGCAGACCAGACATCAGACTGTCGAGCGAAGCCGTGCACCAGAGGCATGTGGTCTATGCAAATGACGAAGTGCGTATCTTTTAGGAAATGGCGAAAGTGACGAACAGCCAAGTGCACTGCCAGCAATTCGCGATCGAAAGTAAAATAACCTGATTCTGCCTTGGACAGTTTTCTGCAGAAAAAGGCCAATGGGCGGGGCAAGCCGTTGACCACCTGTTCGAGTACTGCACCAATAGCGACGTCGCTGGCATCGGTGGAGAGAAGGAGAGGGGCATATGGGACGGGAATAGTGAGAGCAGCAGCGATTGATAGGGCACTCTTTGCCTTGTAGAAGGCTGCTTCTTGAAGGGGGACACACTTCAGGTCTTTTGACTTGCCCTTGAGGGAGGCATAGAGGGGAGCAAGAGTGGTGGCAATGGATGGCAGAAAACGGTGATATTAATTGATCATGCCCAAGAATTCCTACAGTGCTTTGATGGTTGAGGGCGTGGGGAAGTTCTGAATGGCTGCTACCTTCTCAGGGAGGGGATGGACTCCTTCAGGAGTCATGCGGTGCCCTAAGAACGACACTTCGTTGGCGCCAAAGGTACACTTGTCGTACCGGACTACAAGGCCGTTTTGTAGAAGGCAGTCGAGCACGATGCCCAGGTGACGGAGGTGTTCCTCTTTTGAGGAAGAGAACACAATTATGTCGTCCATGTAACATACACAAAATGGGAGGTCCCCTAAGATGCCATCTATGAGACGTTGAAAAGTGGCCCCAGCATTACGAAGGATAAAGCAGGAGTAATTGAAGGTGTATGTACCAAAGGGAGAGGTGATGGCGGTCTTGGGGATGTCTTCTGGGTTCATAGGCACCTGATAATACCCCTTTCAGGAGGTCGAGTGTGGAGAAAACCTTCGCTTTATGCAGGTACGAGGTCACGTTGGCGATGTTTGGGATGGGGTAGTGATCCAGTTCCGTTTGCATGTTCAGGCGCCTGTAATCCCCATACAGACGGAGGGAGCTGTCTTTCTTCAGGACGATATGTAAGGGTGACGACCATGGCTGGAGGCCTTTTGGCAAAGGCCCATTTCTTCCATTTCGGTGAACGTCTGTTTGGAGGCTGCCAATCGATCTGGTGACAGAAGACTGAATTTGGCGAAGACTGGGGGTCCCGTCATCTTGATATGGTGATAAATACCATGTTTGGCAGGAGCCGTGGGCATTTGCCGAAGTTCCGGACGGAAAACTACCGGGTATGACGTGAGGAGGTGGGTGTAGGCATCCGTGGGTGTGCTGATGTGGAGAGAGAGGTTGGAGGGGCCAGGTTGAAGAGGTGTCGACAAGTACTAGTCTGCGTTGACCAATCTTCGGAAGGTGACATCGACCAGAAGGTGGAAATGAGAGAGGAGATCCGTACCGAGGATTGGCAATATGACGTCAGCAACAAGAAACTTCCAATAAAATTCGCCATTTCCGAACATTAATGTGAGGTTCTCGTAACCGTAGGTTGGTATCGCAGATCCGTTGGCAGCTACCAGACGGATGTCGGCAGACTTAGACAGAATACGTCGTGTCCTGTAGAGTTCCCTTGGCAAAAGAGAACGGCAAGCACCCGTGTCTACCAAAAATCGCACGTCCATTCCTGCATCATGTAAAAAGAAAAGATTAGAAACACGGGAGGCCACCGTCACGAGCGATGGCCTACTTGCACGTTTTTTGGCCACTGACAATCCTTGGCACATTTCTTCGCAGCAGCCCCGTATCTGGAGTGGTAGTAGCAAATCTGCAGCCGATGGGGGGCAGTAAGTGGCTGTAGAAGTCGTTGGCTGTGGCACGAGCGAGTGGTGGGTGATGGGAGGCTTTGTCGCCGCTCCGGCACGTCATGAGGTAGGTGTGTGTGTCCTACGGCATTCATGTCAGCTTCGGTTGACGTTGAATAGGTGTTCTCTTCACCAGGAGGTTGCGTTGATGGAGGTCTTGAAGGTCGTGAAGTGGCTGTCCATAAGGGTGTCGGCTTTGGTCATGAAGTCCTTTATGGGTAAACTAACAACATCGGGTATGGCAGCTCGTACAGGTTCAGGTAAACGGCGTACCCAAAGGGCACGAAGTAGGTTCACCTCACGAGGAGAGCCGTCTGCGGCAGGTTGCAGGCGAGCGATACTGGTTATTTCCCTGAGGGCGAGCGAAGCCCTTTGGTCCCCCAATGGTTGTTGAGAGAGTTGAAAAAGCTTTGCTATACGGGCGGCTGGAGACGGCGAGTACTGCTGCAGAAGGTATGTTTTGAGGGCATCATATGCCATTGGGGTTTCTCCTTGTTCACAAAGCTCTGGGAAGGTGTCCTCGGGATCGCAGCGAGAACATAATCTGCTTTGGTGGTTGAGCGAGTCACGCCCTTGATGCGGAACTGGACTTCTGCGTGCTAAAACCAAGCAAACGCCTCTCCACTGGCGAACGTCGAAAGTTTCAATGGGGCGGCGCCAACTTCCGTGGATTCCGCTATAGTAACTGATAAGGGGGGAAAGGCAGGGGGAGCAAGTCGACTTCCGGTGTCACCAATTCGATGAGCCAAGAGTAGGTTGGGACTCAAAGACGAGATGAAAGCAACTGAGATACTTTATTACGATACATCGAGTGTATATACACACTAGGTCCCGGTAAGAAGGTCAAAAAATGCAGATATGCTATTTCTTGTGAAACCGGCAACCGATTCTGTTAACAGTTAACAATGGAATATCCATACAGGTTAAAACAATTTACTCTCAGTGCGAGGGAAGATCTAAGATATAAAGGATAATATATGCAAAATAGAGAAATGTTGTTACTATGTATGCTCGTGTGACACACAGGTGGTACAGTTCCAAAGTACATATATTGCCACATGACTGTGGGCCCTTATGGTCATTGGGTAATTAGCTCACTTAAGATGTTCAAAAGCATCGTCAGTTGATGGAAAGACATGATTGTTTTTCACTTGTGCAGGCATACTTATAATGAAGTTGGTTGGGTGTATAGTGTAAGCGAATTAGCCCAAAAATGGGTCAAACTCGTAAGAAATTAGCAAAAAACCATATGTGGTACCATTAGATTCACAATTTTCTGTAGATTAATTCACTAAAAGCCTCACTTCATAGCTTTTGATGACAAAAAATATTAAAGGCCAGCGTGAGAAGATTTTCAATAAATTTGCGAGCATATTTTTTTTTTACTCCTACAGACATGTAGCTACTCCTTTACAACAAATTTCTATTAATTTGTTAAGAAAATCTTTATGATTTTATTTTATAAAGTTAGTATGGGCTTGTCATAAGGTTTATAGTTGACCCCAGGTTTACAAAAGCTAAATAGTATTTGTATGATTACTATATTATTTAGTGATTATCATCACATTGAGCAAATACATGAATAAAATGTACAGTAAAATTATATCATTTCCCCTACGCAAATAAGCCAAACAAATTTCTGTTTGTGTTATTATAGTTATCATCTATTGGAGGTTTAGGTGTGACAGTGCTATTACAACATGATTCACCTTGACAGCCACTATATGCTGATATGCATTTCAAGCCGCTACGGACATAAGAGAAGATATTTCCATAACTAACATTTTTGGTTGAAATTTTGCATTTGTATCTGATAAATCACAAGATTCACTCTTGAGTAGGCTCAAGATGTATCATCACAGGTGTCATAATTCCATTGTTTAAAGACTACCCCAATCTAGATAGTTTAGGCAGTTAGGACTGAGAATTTTCCATTCTGCAACTTTTAGGTGGACTCAATATGCAAGAAACTTAGTGTATTTCAGTTGGAAGTAAAGTTTTAGGTTGTAGTTGCATAAATGCTGATACAATTCCATGAACTAATGATTTACCTCAAAAACTATCACCTGATTTATGCAAGGGACCAGTTTGCTGTTCTTTCTGCATGCATGATTGATTAATTTTGAGTTTTCTGGCATCATGACATCGAAGGTCTCTGCATGTATGAACAGAGCCAGAAGTTTGCTGTTCTAGATTGCATTGCAAGGTAATATTCATATCTTTTCAACTGGTCTTCTAGATGGATCAGTTCTTCATGATGTTTGAAGATGTACTTCAAAATTTACTGGATCCTCATGAAGTTTTCTGTCAATTAATCTCTGTTTTTCTACTTGCCTCAAGGCTCTAAATCTTAATACAG
>NC_090730.1:95733889-95833889 GCF_036898095.1 Palaemon carinicauda
CTCAAGGCTCTAAATCTTAATACAGGGTCCCTTTTAATAGAGATGTCCATTTTAGTGCTGCTCACATCACTATCTGTTCTATATTCTTTGTCCTCCTCTTCTGTACTCCTTTCAATTCTATCAATATGAACTGAAAATATATAGACAAAAGCTTTTGAATAAAGTGCTGAGGTGATAGGAAAGTGACATTTAAGAGTCCTTGAAATGGCTTTTGCTGACTGCACGTGTTCCACTGCATTGTTACCATACACATTGCTGAGAGCCTTAAAACTTCTAGATGCTTTCTTGACCTGACAAATACTTCCAAGGAAACTCACCATGGGATGGAAACCACCCAAGACCAGAACAATATTCATTAATTTTGTTTGTACTACCACATTGCTTGTAATCAAAGTGGCTTAAATAAGTTGCCATGGATGTGTGCACTTCAAGACATTTGTATTGATCTATGATGAATGATAATGTTGAGTATATAAATGAGAGATTTAGAATAATTATATCCAGACCAATTGGGACGAGGTCCCTCATCTTTCAAGACTATATCACTGCTCCTGAGTAAATCTAGGACAAGGGAATGAATGTCTGGCATAAAATCAAGTGTACACCTTTTCTTGAAGATCAGTTTCGACAGTCCCATTGTTGATAATACCAAAGAGTTTATGACTAGAATGCCTTTGTGTTTAATGACATATACTACGCTATTCAATTTTTTTGTGTTTGATTCCAGAGTGACTTTTTGGATATAAAGAATTAAGCTTACTAGGGGTCAAGAATGTTATGACCATGCCATGTGGGGAGCCTTTACCATCCATGGTCCTGATGTTGTGATCGATGTTGTTACCTGACCACTGGGTAAAAGATTCAGCTAATTTGTTAACTTCTTTGTTATATCTGTCATTTTCCTTAATAGAATAGTTATACCTCGCTACTTCATCCATGCTCACACAAAACCCTGATTTGTTAAGGTGATCAATAAGCCACCTTGATCCAAAGACATGGGAAATATCTACATCCAGCCCAAAAAGTATGGGAGGGAAAGATGATTGTGAGGAGGTGATGCTAACTAATGTTTGACCAATACTGCATTGCTTTAATTTACTCTTACAAATAAACTGCATATGCAGTTTCCAAGGAATCCATTCCATTGCAAGTTAGTACTCTGCATTTTTTTCTGTTGTCTGGTAACACTCACAATGCAAATTCCTAGGTTGAATATCATCTAATATGAAATTTTCAGCCATTGATATTATTCTTTCAACTTTATCCTGTTTGATCATGGTAGGCCTACCACTTGTCATTAATTAATTATTTCACCAAGTTATTGAAACAAACCTTGTTACTTTTACTTTCCTCTTCAAAAAATAGTAATGTGGTCTCCATACTGTTCCTTTAACTTTGTTTTCAACCACACTCTGTTAATTTCAGCATCAGATCCCAATCAAGTAAAACATACATTGAAATAAGCCATATTATCATGATAATTTGGTGTGTCAGGTGTAGAACTTGCTCATATAATTCTCGTCAATTCATTTTGACCATGATATCTTAGTTTGGCTGCTACCAACTCAATACAGTCCAATAGCCTCCTTTTCACATTTTCTGCTAGTTGGCGCTTTTTAGAAGAGCAGCTTGTGAGCAAGGTTACTCGCACTGAAAGTACTTGAAATTGCCGTCCATTTCTGCAGTATGGGAGGTTTCTTTCGTAAAACAATTTTCTCATATGATATCATTCACTTCATAATCGCTTATTAACTTGTTATATATTCAACACGCTCTTCCCCTCCTTTCTTCACAGTTGTAAGATTTTCATGTGGTGGCTAGGGGTCTTTGCATTTATTATTATTATTATTATTATTATTATTATTATTATTACTATTATTATTATTATTATTATTACTGTTGTTGTTGTTGTTATTATTATTATTATTAGCTAAGCTACAACGCTAGTTAGAAAAGCAGGATGCTATAACCCTAAGGGTTCCAACAAGGAAAATAGCCGAGTGAGGAAAGGAAATAAGGAACTAGATAAAGGTTATGAGAAATAATTAACAATTAATAACACATTTTAAAAACAGTAACGACATCAAAACAGATATTTCATATATAAACTATAAAAAGACTTATGTCACCCTGTTCAACATAAAAACATTTGTTGCAAGTTTGAACTTTTGAAGTTCAAACAATTCAACTACCTGATTAGGAAGATCATTCCATAACATGGTCACAGCTGGAATAAAACTTCTAAAATACTGTGTAGTATTGAGCCTTATGATGGAGAAGGACTGATTATTAGAATTAAATGCATGCCTAGTATTACGAACAGGTAGGGACTGTCCAGGAAGATCTGAATGTAAAGGATGATCAGAATTATGAAACATCTTATGCAACATGCATAATGAACTAATGGAACGACGGTGCCAGAGATTAATAACTAGATCAGGAATAAGAAATTTAATAGACTGTAAGCTCCTGTCCAACAAATTAAGATGAGAATCAGCAGCTGAACACCAGATAGGAGAACAATACTTGAAAAAAGGTAGAATCAAAGAATTAAAACATTTCTTCAGAATAGATTGATCACCGCAATCTTAAAGGACTTTCTCATTAAGCCAATCTTTTGTGTAATTGAAGAAGACACAGACCTAATGTGTTTCTCGAAAGTAAATTTCCTGTCGAGAATCACAATCAAAATTCTAAAAGAAATTTTTTATAGAAATATTATCAATGCTGATATCTGGATGTTGAGGAGCCACTCTTCTGATATCTACTTACAAACATACTTTGAGTTTTGTTAGGATTCAACTTCAGGCCCCATAATTTGCACCATGCACTAATTTTAGCTAGGTCTTTATTAAAGGATTAAGCAGCCCCAGATCTACATTCAGGAGATGGAATTGATGCAAAGAGTGTAGCATCATCTAGATATGCAACAAGCTTATTTTCTAGGCCAAACCGCGTGTCATTACTGTTCATACTATATGTATGAACAGTAATGACCCAAGAACAGTACACTGAGGAATACCAGATATCACATGCCTATACTCACCATGGTTTCCATCAATAACAACTCTTTGCGATCTATTATCTAAAAAATTAATAATGATGTTAAGAAACGACCTACCTACTCCCAACTGTTTGAGAGTGAGAACAAGGGCCTCAAAATTAACACCGTCAAAGCTAGCTCTAAAATCAAGACCGATCATACGAACTTCCTAACCACAATCAAGGGATTTTTGTACAGCATTATAGATAGTAAGAAGGGTATCACATGCTCCAAGGCCTTTACAAAAAGAAAATTGCAAACTAGGGAACAGATGATTACCTTCAGCAAACCTATTAAGACATTTTGCCAGAAGACGTTCAAAAACTTTGAATAATATGGGAGTTATGGAAATTGGGCAGTAATCAGTTGGACTTCAACTACCACAAACATTTGCGTAGTGGAGTAACATTACTTATTCTCCAAATAGAGCTAAAAATTCTTCTTGCTAACTTGTGCAAAATAACGGATAACTTTTGAGCTAAGAAATCTGCAGTATTTATAAGCAACCAAGGAAAAATACCATTTGGGGCTACACCTTCATAAGCATCAAGGTTCATCAAGAGAGCTTTAATTTCACGAGATCAAAAAGATAAACTATTTAGTTTAGCCTCAGGAAAACACGAATGAGGAAGATGAAGTTTCTCATTACTTTGTTTACTTTTAAACACATCAGCCAAAAGGGTTGCCTTTTCCTTTGGAAAGTGAGTGACTGAGCCATCTGGTTTAAGTAAAGGAGGAACTGTTGCATATACACCAAAGAGTGCAGATTTAAGGGTTGTTTACCACTTACTTCCCTGGGTTGTACCAGAAAAGGTTCTTTTATGGTTAAAAGGTATTCCGTTTCAGTTGAAGCATAAACTCCCTAAGAAAAAGCTCTAAGCTGAATATAGTTATTCCAAGTCAATTCTGATCTGTTACCCTTCTAAAGATGATAGGCCTCCTGCGTATCCAAATAAGCACGTCAATGCTCATCATTCAACCAAGGCTTGTCCTTCTCTTGGCACCTTAGCAGACGAGAAGGGATACGCCTATCAATTATGTTGACTAGATTTTCATTCAAAGGGACATCAGGATCAACACTATTATACAATTCTGACCAATTCAAGCCCAAAAAATCCCATTGCAGTCGGCTTTAGATTCCATATTAATCTTACATGAGTATGATACATCAGGGACAGGCTGCTCAGTCTTCAATACTAATTAAATCAAGGCATGATCAGATGTCCCAACAGGAGAACCAACCTTACTTGTTATAACACCAGGGGAGTCGATGTATGTGAGGTCCAAGCAGCTACCAGACCTGTGAGTAGCTTCACTTATGATTTTCTCACAGCCTGATACATAGCAGTGGCGTCACTAGAGGTTACATTTTGCGGGAGCTGGAGCTGTACCAGCTTGATATATTTTATGTGACCATTAGATGATAACTTGGTAGATGAGCATGGGGGAAAATTGAGTATTGCATGCATGTCACATATATTTATATATGTAGCATGTTACACTATGAAACTATTCTCTACATACACATATACTTTCACGATTTCTTACAGAAGAACAAAACTGTTTAAAAAGATAAAATAACACGGAGCCATTTCTCTTATAAATTAAAATTGATTAATAAAAGACATTGAATACATGACGTATATTGCATCTAACTTAATTGAATTAGAGGTGAGTATATTGCATTCATCTTAATTGAATTAGATATAAATGCCTTGTGGTGGATTTACCTGAGTTTGACTGTAAAGATATTAGGATAGCTGCAAATCTATCCACTACCCTATAGAGATCAAGGGAATCCACTACAATTTTCTCAATAGTAATTGTGTCTAAACTAGTTAGTCTTTCCTAACAAATTGATGCCTCGAGGTAAGTTTTGACCAATTTTAAGACGGAAAAAGATCACTCACATTTGGCATTACTGTGCAGGGAAAGCTAAGCCAAATACATTTTATTCAAAAGTGTGGGGAAATCTTCCTTCATTGGTTTCAGTTTATCCAAAGCATCAGAAATAGATTTCACATCATCCCGTAGTGTTCTCTGAGCAATATGTAGTTCTGCATGGAGCCTTTCCCTTTCAATTGAGTACTGGTCAGCAAGGTATTGCAGGTCACTTTCATTTAAGAAATTTGGAGATGATGGGTGGCAAGCAGCTACACCAAGAAAAATACTTTTGGTTCATCAAATCTTTGTCTAAATTCAGACCTTTTACAATAGGCTTATGGGTCATCAACCTGTTCAAAAGTGTCTCGTTGGCCTGTGTTTTCGATTATATAGGATTCCAACAGACATGAAGATGGTTTCTTTTTCCTTGAAGGCTGAAGGAAGGTTGCAGTTATATTTTTCTAGGTGGGAGAATCCGTTGATTTTTGCCAAATAGCATTCAAATGGCAGGCTGTTGTTCTTTTGTCACTAATAATTTCAAGTGTTTCTTGTGCCATGCTAAGTGCTGCAGCAAGCTCCATATTCTCATTTCAGAAAAGGTAAACAACAGAAAGACTGTCTCAAACTTATTTAAAGCTTGTAGGAATCCATTAGCTAAGGCCTTTTCTTCACTAGATCTTCCATAGTAAGACGAATCTTCTAGAGTATCCATCAAAGTATTATGGTTTTATTCCCATGTGTGTTGACACACTTTAGGAAGTTCCAGAACTGACAATTTCTTTGTCTTTCTGAAGGTCTATGAATATATCATGGTGCAAGGTTGAACCACGGAGGAGGTTAATCAGAGCTAAAATTCAGTTAAAAAATTCTGCTACTGTGTGCAAAACATGTTAGACAAAAGCATGGATTCTTCACAGATTGTCGGATTTGTGATTGTGCACCACTGAATTTCCCACTGATTACAGATGTTGTATGGTAACGCTATGCTATTTGTTTATCAATATTCAGGTCAAGCTTACGGAGCTTCTCACAAAACGTACTAGCGACAGAAGTAGCATCAAGATTCTTCAAAGAAATGAATCCTATGAACCTCGCATTTACTGTTTCATCTATAACGTACCTAATGCAGGCTAAGAGCTGCTTAGTAATACTAACATCTCCAGCCTCATCAGATATCACTGCAAAGAAGGGTGATGATTTGGCTTTTTGGGGAATGACACCAAGCACACAATCAGCTACAGCTTTGAGAAGATAGTTCTGACTTAACCCTGATGTATACTTGGCACTTAATGAAACTATTTTTTTTCAGGTCACAAAATCTGTCAGAATCTCTGCTTATCAAGTCAAGAATTTAAAGAATTTAATGAACCTTCACTCTCATTATGCCCCTTGAATGCTATGTTTGTTTTAGCAATTGTAATAGCAATGTTCAATAGTGTCTCAGAATATTCTGTATTGTGAAGAACCTACTGTTTCTGTTGACTATCAAGTTGTTCATGAAAATCACCATGCAACTGTGAAATTTTAAGGTTGTTCCTGGTATGTGCCGTTTTCATGTTTTAATGCCTTTTCATGCATCTTTTTCCAGTTACTGAAACCGTTGGTAAATGCTGTTTCTCTACATTATCCTACATTATCACCAAAGAGTCTGCATGCAAATCAGTAAACTCTGTCACAAGTCACGGAGTATTCAAGCCATTCATACTTACCATATCAATTACACTGAAAGGACTTGGTCTGAAAACCAAACTGTACTTTTGGATAAATTTTTAGTCTTGGTTGTGTGGGTCCATTTTCAGGTACCATGGCTATATCAATAAATTATCTTTTAGTAGGAATTACAAGATTTTCACTTGTGCTGGGAAATGGCCGTATATATATATATATATATATATACACACAGACACACAGGCACACACTCTGATATTACGTATATTCATACACAGATATTAATCATAAACCTGTGCGCACGTATATATATATATATATATACTGTATATATATATATATATATATTTATATACTGTATATATATATATATATATACTGTATAGATGTATATATATATATATATATATAGATATAGATATATACTGTATATATATATATATATATATATATATTAAAAGATTAAGTTAATATCTTATCCTATCTAGATAGGATTGAAGTACCAGTTGCAACGGTCATTCTTTAATGATCTCACCAGCCGAGTAGTGGGAAAAACAGATTAAAGAATAATGTCATAAGTCTTGTAAACGTCTATGTGCATGTGTGTAAGTCTTTCAATTAGCTTAGTGGCCTAGGCACTTACTAATGAATACCTTTTACTGAATTATCCCCTGACTGCAGTCTATGACTTTCCTTGGATATCTGATGTAGATACTAAATTGCTAATATCTAAGGTTTGCATGCTGATTGGGGATACTGTAAGTTTCTATGGGATGTATTGGTTCAGTGTTATTAGGGGGGTTGCTTAGCCCCAATAGCCCCCACTTGATGACGCCACCGATTCAGAGGCAAAGTCTGAAGCTCTTAACCCATGGCGATCGGTAGGAGAAACCGAATTTAACCACTTCCCATGGTGAGCATTGAAATCACCAACAAAGTCAAAAGAGCCTTTTTCTATCATTCCTGTATTTTAGCTACAATGGTAAGAAGACAATCAAAGATAGAATCTTCCATGACTGGATTCCGGTAGATCGGACACAAATGGATGTTGTTGTGCCTACCACAAACTTTTATTACCTGAATCTCATGACATCCACATTCACAGCAGAACTTATGGGAAGCAAGGTACTCAGCCCTAATATACACCACTATTCCCCTAGCCCAGGGAGTGGCATCCCATTTCAAATTTATTGGCTTCTTAAAACCAGTTCTAAGGAGCTCAGATGAATGTCTCATATTAGAAACCAAAGTTTTTGAGCACAAAAGAATATCATACTGTCAGGACACAACTATAAGGTCTTGAATACGTGCATGAAGACCACGAATATTGCAATACAGTACACGACATTGACGAAATCTAGGACGAACTGTTCTCGGATTTTACTCAATGTCTCCAGACTGTATAAGAATTAAATTAACACGAATGATAACAAAAACAATCTGTTTTAAGGAAATATAAATTAAGTGATTGATCAAACCCATAGACTATAGAAAAAAGTCGGAAAAACTGGTCAACAATTCAGAGCTGATAGATCATGCATGGCTAATACCCTCCAGCATAGCCACTTCAACTGAAGGGCAGTAAGGATGGTTTTGAAAATAAAATGGAAAGAGATAAGGAAAGGGCAACCTTTTGAGAAACCACCAGGTATCCATGGCCATCTTATGAAGCCTTCCCAACATACCATTAAAAAAAAAAAAAAAAAAAAAAGAGTAAAAAAAAAAAGAAGATAGAATTGTGTGCTCGCGCGTACCCTCAAGCAATATTCGCACAATATTCATGTATCTAGAGTACGCGATGTGTCAAAAATGACTGCTAGATATTTAGAGACATATGCACACACATGCACATGCACTCCCTCTCATCAGAGTATGACTACTCCTTTTCCCCCTACCCGAGGGATAGGGAGAGCTGAGCATGAGCGGATATATATATATATATATATATATATATATATATATATAATATATATATATATATATATATGTATGTATATATATATATATATATATATATGTATATATATATATATATATATATATATTACTGTAATGTATAGATATTAATTAGTGAGACTTGTTGATGTTATAGGTTCATTACTGTAGTGCTATAATAATAGTAAGATGTAAATTCAGTTTGCAATCCATTTTTTTTTCTCATCAATGACTGTACAAAATATATTGCATTCATATATTGTATTTTGGGCTGCAAGTGTTCTTTTGTAAATTATTATCTGGTTGTGGTAAATAAAAGTATCTGTCTATATATATATATATATATATATATATATATATATCTGTACTGAACAGTTCAGGTAGTTCCTGGATTCCTCTGTGATCCACAACTTTAACTATCAAGCCATTGCCAAAGCCTTCGGCCAGTGCGACAGATTGGTTTTCCTCAAGCTGCATTTGTACTGTCAGATAACGTCAGATGAAACTGGAAAGTACTGATTTCCTTGTGGTGTTTTGGGGAACTTCCTGTAGTTTAGAACAAGATGCTTTCCATCGATGACATGTGTAGGTGTTGCATCTCAAGCAGTTTAATGCTCTCTTTCAAGGTGTTTGATAGAGAGTGGTTTATCATACCTGTCTAAAGATAATATTAATAATGCCACACCTTGGTCAATAGCAAGTAGTGACTGAATCTTTTTCATTATGGTACAACCAAGAACATCAAATATCTCAAACTGGAGTTCCTCAAGGGTCTCAATTAATGCTATCCCATCAATGACATATGCAGTATTCTTTAGGTCAGAGAGTTAGGCAACTGGGCTTCCTTGCAATTAGCTTGCAACTTCTTTGCTAGATCAACCTTGTTGGTTTTTCACATAGTTCCATCATTGTTGAAGAGAGATGGTAGCACTGAAGCCAAGTAACAGTCTCACAGATTTCGATGAAATAGTTGTAAGGACATCGCTCCCTCCGTCGTCCAGCATTCTCATCAAATTCTCCATTTCATTTAAATTCTCTTTTCGCCACACTGTGGCTCACTGTATATATTTATTCCGCTCCCTCAGAGCTACAATTTTATGTATTTACCATTTCGCTACCTATTTCTATTGACTTGTATTTCAAGCATTTGTACGTGTGAAAAAACACACATATTGTGGCGGTTAGTTCAAGCCAGATTGGCGCCTGCGCGCATGCTACTTTTCCGTCCGCACCTTGTATTATATTCTCACACATGTTTGAATAAACCGTCAGTTGTTGTTGGTGATAGCTCGTCTCACTTTCCTTACAACTGGTGACCCCGGAGTTGAAGTAGTATCAGCGGTTTTGGCTTTGCCATTAACGGACGTATTACGGCCGTGCTACCTTCTTTTACTCCGTTACCTTAGGCATTAGCTTCGGCCTTTGGTGCTCCCACACCTCTGTGCATTTGTAAGGCAGTAGGATGAGCATAACCGACATATCAACTTCCTACCTCTTCGCCGACTCGTCGACTGACCACAATGGCGGATTCAACCCGCCAATCACGCCCAACGGCCTTGCCTCCATACCCAAAGTCAAACTGCCGCCGTTTTCTCAATATAACACCGCTTCCTGGTTCCTGAGAGCGGACGTACTCTTCCGAGTTGCTAGGCTCAGCGATTCCTGCGCCAAGGCTGACATCGTTCTCACCTCCATCCTAGAGGAGGTATTCGACAAGATTTCCTCATGGCTCGACGCCCGGGCTGGCCAAGTTTCCTACGACAACCTGAGAACGAAACTCATCGGTATCTACTCACTCTCCGTTTCAGCAAGAGCACAGAAAGTCCTGGACTCCGCCGGCAAACCCATCGGTGACACCTCTCCTGTCATGGCGTGGGACGAGTTGACCGGCCTGCTAATGCTTCCCGAGACCGACAGCAACAGCCGACGGCCCGAGATTAGCCTATCTCGCGAGATTTTTCTTCAATGCCTGCCGCAGGACGTAAGGGCCCAATTGACAGACGCCGACACACTTCCGATGAACGAACTCCTGTCGAAGGCTCAGAAGCTCCACGAGGCCTCCAAAGCATCTCGCCTCGGGCCATTATCAGTATCGTCTTCGTTCTCCTCCTTCAGCTGCTCTTCCATAGACTCTTCAGCAACGCCTCCTGACGACGACGACGAGATCAATGCTCTGGCAAGGAGGAAACCACCGCAACCGACATGTCCGAACCCTAGGCCTAATCCAGCATGGTGCTTCTTCCACCAGCAGTTCGGCAGCGACGCCAAAAAATGTAGGGCACCATGCAATTTCTCTAGAGGATGACGCCAGAAGAAACTGCCTACCACCATCACAGCTGCAGGAAACCAAAGCAAAAATGGATTCTATATCCTCGACACCGCCTCCAACCATAGACTCGTGATCGACACCGGCGCTATGCAGTCAACATTCCCGCCGTCACAAGCCGACCTAGACCGTGGTCCCAGCAAAGAGACCCCCTCGCTCGTCGCCGCCAACGGGTCTCCCATTCGGTGTTATGGGACTAGGATCCTCAGGATATCTATCCTGGGCCGATCGTATTCCTGGCCCTTGGCCATCGCTGACGTCAGTCGCCCCCTCCTCGGTGCAGATTTCCTCGCTCACCACGGACTACTTGTTGACGTTGCCAGGAAACGCCTCATCGACACAGGAACCTGCCGGTCCCGCCCCCTGAGAGCCGGCCCTGCCACAATGTCTGTATCCGCTGTAATGATGCAGCCCTACGCCGACCTTCTGCAAGAATTTCCTGACGTTTTCAAGCCCGAGCTCCGACAATCCCTCCAAGCATGGGATCTACCACCACATCACGATGACGGGACCTCCTACATACGGCAAATTCCGCCGCCTCCCGCCCCAGAAGCTGAGGGACGCCAAACGCGCCTTTGAGGACATGGAACGCATGGGTATCTGTAAGAAAGCTTCGAGCCCCTGGGCATCTCCCCTACACATGGTAAAGAAGCCTGATGGGACTTGGAGACCTTGTGGCGACTACAGGCGCCTCAACCTCATCACAATGCCCGACCACTACCCTCTGCCCAACATGCAAGACCTGGCGAATGCGTTGCATGGTGCGAAATACTTCACCAAGATGGACCTTCTCAAGTCTTACTTCCAGGTCCCCGTATTTCCAGAGGACATTCCGAAAACTGCCATTGTGACACCGTTCAGATCCTACACCTTCGCATACTCAACCTTCGGTCTACGCAATGCGGGGGCAACCTTCCAACGCCTAATGGATAGCATCCTGGGCGACCTACCATTCTGCGTCTGCTACGTCGACGACATCCTGATATTCTCAAGGACCAAGGAGGAGCACCGGAGGCATGTCCGTGCCGTCCTCAAACGCCTGCAGGAGAATGACCTAGTTGTACGTTTCGACAAATGCACATTCGGCGCTGAATGAGTAGACTTTTTCGGTCATCGCGTGTCCTCGAGTGGGGTAAAACCCCTGACAACCAAGGTGGACGCCATCAGAAAGTTCCCGACACCTAGGACCACCCGCCAACTTCAGGAGTTCCTGGGGATGGTCAATTACTACAGGCGCTTCATCCCCAACATCGCAAAGACCCTGACACCCCTCAACGACGTCCTGAAGGGAAAGGCGAAGAAACTTGAGTTGGGTTCCCCACAACAACACGCATTCACCCGGACAAAGGACGCCCTCGCAAACGCCACCACCCTGGCTTATTTCGACGGCAACGCCCCTCTGCTACTGACGACCGACGCCAGAAACGTCGCCTGTGGGGCTGTGCTGGAACAGCTCGTTGATGGTTCCCCTCTACCATTGGCATTCTTCAGCAGAAAACTGAAACCCGCTGAAACAAGATACAGCACCTTCGATAGGGAGCTCCTAGCCGTCTACCTCGCCGTCCGCCACTTCAGGCACATCCTGGAGAGCACACCCTTCACGATCGCGACGGACCATCAACCCCTCGTACACGCCTTCACAAAATCGACAGACGCATGGTCCTCCCGACAACAACGACATCTCACAGCAATCGCCGAATTCGGGTGCACCATAAGCTACGTTCCCGGAAAAAAAACCCATTCGCAGACGCCCTTTCAAGGATTGAAATCGATGCAATCCACCTGGGAATTGACTATGCTAACCTCGCATCAGAGCAGCGCACCGACCTAAAGGCACAGGATCACCTGACGGGGCCATCTGCGCTCAAGATAACTGCAATTCTCCTCGGGAAATCAGGAGTAACTATCCTCTGCGACACCAGCACCGGCAGCCCACGTCCCTGGATTCCGACTTCCTGCAGAAGAAAAATATTCGACATCATCCATGGACTTTCACACCCCTCGGAACGCACCACTGCTCGCCTCCTGTTTGAAAAGTTCATCTGGCCAGGGATCAAAAAGGACGCCCAGGAATGAGCAAAGACATGCATCAATTGCCAGACAAGCAAGATAAGCTTCGGTCACATCCACATCGACGTTGTGGGACCTTTGCCGCCTTCAGAATCTGCTCGCTACATGCTGACAATCATCAATCGCTCCACGAGGTGGTTGGAAGCATCACCGATGACCGAAGCTATGACCCAAACATGTGCCGAAGCCCTTTTGTCAAGCTGGGTGAGCAGATTTGGCGTTCCTGACGACATCACGATAGACAGAGGCCCCGCTTTTCTGTCAGAGATATGGCTCGCTCTGGCAAACCTGATGGGAACAACTCTCCACAGCACCATGGCATACAACCCCGCAGCAAACGGCTTAGTCAAACGAACTCATCGCGCCCTCAAGGCGTCCCTGATGGCAAGCTGCACCGACGGGGACTGGAAATCACGACTTCCTTGGGTACTTCTCGGCTTTCGTACCGCCCCTCGCGCAGATGGCGAGCCATCGCCCGCTGAAAAGGTTTACGGAGAGGCGGTCGCAGTTCCCAGCGAATTCTTTCCCACATCAACCGACAACACGCAGCTGAATCATCTTAGGGATATCGGCAGAAAGTTCAGGCCATGTCTTAAAACTTACCAGGACAGAACTAAGCATTTCAAGCCGAGGAACCTGGACGGCTGCGGGTATGTTTTCGTCCGTGTCGACGCTCATCGACAGCCGCTAACCAGACCCTATCGAGGCCCCTACCGAGTAATCAAGAAAATGATGAAAGCCTTCCTTCTCGACGTGCATGGCCAAGAGGACTGGGTCTCAATAGACCGCGTGAAACCGGCGTTTCTCGAAGGAAGCGACACTGCCTCCGCAGGACCTGGCAGATCCAGAGTGCCACCTCAAAACAAGGCGCCCAATGAGAAGAAAAGCAACAAACGACGACGAGAGGTAGAGATCCATACACCGACCGCCGACGCGCCCCTCCGTTCAAGAACAAGAGGAACCCTCTGACACCCAAAACGATATGAAGACTAGTCTCATCAGCCCTCTACGCCGCCTGATGTGTTGCCGGGGGGGGGGAGGGATTACTTGTAAGGACATCGCTCCCTCCGTCGTCCAGCATTCTCATCGAATTCTCCATTTCATTTAAATTCTCTTTTCGCCACACTGTGGCTCACTGTATATATTCATTCCGCTCCCTCAGAGCTACAATTTTATGTATTTATCATTTCGCTACTTATTTCTATTGACTTGTATTTCAAGCATTTGTACGTGTGAAAAAAAGACACATATTGTAGCGGTTAGTTCAAATCAGATTGGCACCTGCGCGCATGCTACTTTTCAGTCCGCACCTTGTATTATATTCTCGCACATGTTTGAATGAACCGCCAGTTGTTGTTGGTGATAGCTCGTCTCACTGTCCTTACATGGTATTCAGACAGCCCTTCACAGTCTGCTCTCAAGAATCTCTTGTGTAGAAGTTCACGGTTGCTGGCTACTATCACCTGGGGCTGAATATGGAGAAATTTGACTTACTGGTATATGTAACCCGACACGATCTGAAGAATACTTTCAAATCAAGATTCAATGTCTTGTTGCAAAGGGAAGATAATTTTATGAACGGCATCTTTTCAGTCTTGACTTCATTGAAGATTGCACTCAAACAATTTAATGTTTAGTTCTTTAAAATCTCTTGCTTTTTAGGGTTGAGTGCTTCAAAACACTCAACATATAATGTAGCGGTCAGTGTCAATTTTGCGATGCTTTCCAGGAGGTGGTATCAGATCCACAATTGCAAATCAATTGTCAACACAAACATCTAAAATTAAATAATTAATGATAAGCATACATCAGTATTTGAATAAATGAGCAATCAACATAATAAATGTATCAACTGGATTCAAAATCATCCTTATTTGGCCATTGCATATGCATGCATTATAAATATATCAATTCCGGTTACGTTTAGGTGGTAGCCTATCAAATCTACTTATTTACTTTAATAATTCATATTTTCAAAACAAAGAGAATGAATGATGATTATTTTCATTTAATATGTAGTAATCCAACTCGATTATTTCTGAGGAAATTAATTGTTCACTCCATGATTATTGGTAAATTGGAACCTGATTTATTGCAATTTTTTTGTGGGTCGCATAAAAGCCTGTCTTACACATGGCTTTTACATATATGTATTCCATCATTTTGCACATTTTAGCACCATATTTGTGTATGTAGCACGAGTATTAACTCCATTTTAGAAGTCTACAGTGTACATGTGTAAACGTGGTTTTAAAAACATCGTGCAATACTCTCATAATCACAATCAGGATTTTTGATAGCGCATACATCCTTCCATTGGTAGGGGTTACTCACATTTTAATCCCGTTTCTTCGAATCTGGCCGCTAGCATAAGGGACTAGGTCTGAAGGATATATTACGAATGCGCAAGATTGTTATTACAATTTAATTTCGTAGCATGATTAGGAAAGTTTTTTTTTTTTCCTTTTTAATACAGACGGTGATCTTTTTCTACTTAAAAAAAAAAAATTCTGCTATCATAAAATATATAGTCTCAACGGGTCATTTCTTTATAGTATATTGCCATGAAAGATGACGTGCATTTCCTTACGTTCTCCACAAATCACAAAATAATCAATGCATTGTAGTATGAATCTTTGTACCATATAAAGTTTTTTTTTTCTTTCTGATTAATGCCGTTCAAGATTTCCTTGAAAATTTATCTGTATCTCTATTATACCAAGAAGATATTATAAATTGCCAACAAAGATAACTAACCACAAAGCAACAGAAATCTTGAAAAAAAAAGTTTTAAAAGCAACATCAAATAATTAATATATTCTGCTTTCCAGCTACTGGATGGGGAGCAACCTCTTATGGGGGCAACCAAGCTTCGATTCTTCAAGAAGTAGTCCTAACAATACAGTCCAACAGTGATTGCCAATCTGATTGGCGAAAGAAGTTTAATGACTTTACCTTTGAAATTTTTGACAGTCAAATTTGCACGAAGAACGCTGGTAAAGACACTTGCAATGGAGATTCTGGAGGACCTCTTATGTACAAGGTACGGCACTCTATATAACTATGAATAATATGTGGGAACACAACTTATCACAAACCGCGTTAGAGTCCTGGATCAATTATCAGGCGAAACGATGTGGTATGGTTTTTTGATTTTTCTAAAACTTATTTAGTAAATTATATACTACATAGATAGGCTTCGAGAGTGAACTCTATCACCTTCGCGAGTCAACCTTCCTGAATAGAAAATGTATACGCACATATACATGCAAAAAAACATACACTTAAGAATAAAATAATTAAATGTGTGTATATATATACATATATATATATGTATATATATATATATATATATATATATATATATATATATATATATATATATATATATATATATATATATATATATATATATATATATATATATATATATATATATATATATATATATATATATATATATATATATATATATATATATATATATATATTGTATATATACATATGTATACATGTAATGTATTACATTTTTATATACAATGAATGTTGTACATACACATTGTGGTTCCATCCTCATGTCTCTTCAATGTGATATAAAAATATTAGACTTGTAGGTTTCCTCTTAGAATAAGTCCAAAGTGTTAGGTTAATTTTAAACAAATTATTGATAGCTCCATTACTGGAGTATGGGATGGTTTGATCGGATGACCATTCAGTATGAAAAGGTGAATAAAACTGATTTACAAGAGGCTCACGTCGATAACGTAACACTAGGTATCTCAGCGTTTTACATAATACCAAAATGAAATGATCACATACCCTTATGGCCGGAAGTCAGATAATTCCGGTAGGGCTCAATAGGAAAACTTCTTCCCACGGGAGGCGTTGTGACTTGTTTACAAGACACACATAAATGTTTATTCATGCAATGCATTCCAGGCTACTGCAAGCATTGCATAGCATGGTCTAGTTTCACATCCTGTTATGGCACGAATATCCTTAAATTTTCTCTCTAGGATATCGCATAAATCAGGGGACGTATATCTTGATACGACACATAGCAATCTTCACCCCGAATAGCATTTTCGCCTCGAGGGGGAAGAGTGGCAAAAATAAAAGGGGAGCCGTTATCAAGGTTACCCTTGCTCCCATACTACTATTGAGAATCTAGATGGCGCCATATCCAAGATGGCGGTTATTCCTATTTTTGTAGCGATTTCGTACGGTGGTGTTCCCTGTTGTTCTAACGTTTTGATAGCTTTTGTGAGGATTTATTATGCAATCTCCAGCTTCTTTCGCCTCTGGAAAGTTGAGTAGTGATTCTTTACAATGTATAATTTTTAGCTCCTGTTTCACAGTGAGATTAGAGTAATTTATTGTGTTTAGGAGCTAGGCCAGTCACCGGAGGCGCCATGGGCGCTGTCGTTCATTATGCATGTGTTATTCAGTTAGCAGAACGACTTTCCCAGTTGTAATAGCATTAATAATTATGAAAGCTATTTAGGCACAATTATACAAGTAAAGACATTTATTTTATGCATACTTTCCTCTTTCTTTGTCGATCGTACACGTTAGAGTTTCGTCGGCGATTTAGGTAACCAAAATCTCGTTTGCGCTAGGCTACCTAGCCTAGGCGCTGTAGTATACTTTCATAAATTATCCCCATTTACCCTCGTGTATCGTTTTATTGATTCAACGGGAGATAGTACATCATCTAGAATTTATAACTCGATACTTGTCTCCTGTGGAGATTTAACCCTGGATAGGTACGCTCCTCGGACACCCCTTTAAGGGTATACTCGGTCGCGCGACCCCGACTCCGAAAAAAATTCAGGAAAAATTTAGTTATGCATCAATCTGTATTGTTTGACTTGCTAAAAATACTTCAAAGAATGCTAAAAACTACTGAAAATATAAATGATACCCATCTACAAAATAACTATTTATTGGAAATATATTAAAAATTTAAGTATACAAAAAAAAAGACTTGACGTAAATATTCACAAAAAAAAAAAAATATACATATACACATAAATCCCTTTAGGGACACCTTCTTAGATGGCAAAGCAACAGCGTGTAATTGCTGGAAATGAGTTGGACCCATAGAAGTCAAGATCTGAAATGAGAAAAAAAGGGTAACTTTTTTTGGCCAAGAAAATTTGTCCAAATTTCATGAATTTTTTGGGGTACCCAAATGAAATAGGAAAAGGCTAATTTTTTTATAGAGTAAACTCATATTATCCTAGAACAGAAATACATAATAAAATGTGCACTAAGATGTAATTTACTGTTATACCAGGGGCGAAATCTAAAGGTAATTTTTTGGCGGCCTAGTTTCACAATGTAAATTTCTTATGAAAATCATTGTATCTCCTATAAAATATGATATTTATGCATTAAAATATACCAAAATATCACAAATTCTATACAGAACAAGAATATATAGAAATATGCCAACTTACCTTTCGGGTATGTCAACAAAATGGCCGCAGACCGCAACAACTCTTACAGCCCAATCTACCACTTGAAATGAAGAATGGGGTTGCAAACTCCATATTATCATCAACATCTCTTTTTAACTCCATTAGAAGTGTGTTGATGACATCCATTCCGCGGGAATACTGCCTGCTGGCCATTATTGAAGATAAATTCAAAATAAATAGAATAAAATCAAATTTGCAAAAAATAAAAAAAATCAGAAATTAGCATTTGAGGGAAAATAGACCTCATGGCAATATATGGCATCTAAGCCAAAACCAATGTCATGCAAGTGGTAGACACACCATCCATCCACACTTTCCAACTATAAAGAACCAAACAAGTATCAACATTGTTCGACAATTTATAATTTTGTAATAACTTTGCTGTTTGATCACTAACCCCTATAAAGGTATGTCAGGGTCGAGGTCGACCCCTGGGGGGGGGGGGGGGGGGGTAAAAAAACGGGGAAGGAGGGATGTTAGACGAAAATCAGTCCTAAAGCAGACAATGGCATGTAGACCTGTCACCCCTTGCAGGTCGATCACTTCCATATTCGAGACAGCTGATGATTTATGGGGAAAAAACAGGTTTTGAAAATGCTGTAGGGGTCGCCTACGACCCATCATACCTTTCCAGGGTTAAGAGTAATCCCTACTTCCCTCTGAGTGCCGCCGCATGCGGCAACTTTATCTGGTCTTGCCATAGAGTAGTGCACTCCGGCTTGACTAGGCTAGAGTTTTCTTTCTCCCACCTTTGCCGGCGAGGTCCCGGCTTTGGTTTTCGACAGAACCTCAGAGTATTCAGTCTTTCTGCCGGCGGAAGAGCTGCAGGGTGAGTAGTCACTCCCCTGCCAGCTTATAGCTGCCGGCCTAGGAGGTTAAGCCTCCCTAGGCCGCACCTGAAGTGGTAGTATGATGCCGCCACCTTCTCCCCTGCGGTCTAGAAGATTAGTCCTGTGTCTGCAGACCCTAGGCTGAAGAATAGTATTCTTCTGTCGGCTAGAAAGTCGCCGATACTAATACATTGTTTTTCTCTGGTGTGGAGGTGGCGGCAATCCTGCCGCCTTCTACACTTGATGGATTCGGCAGACCCTAGGCAGAAGAATAGTTATTCTTCTGCCGCCTAGGATGGCGCCGATACTGAAACATTGTTTCGCTCTTATGTGGAATTGGCGGCAATCCTGCCGCCTTCTTCTACACTTGAGACAGGACCCTCTTCCCTTCCCTCTCTGTCCTTTAGTGATGACTTAGCCATCGCAATCCTGTGGCCGTCGTCCTGCAATCTCACCGCTTGCCGGTTGGGTTGCGAGGCCAGCCGGGCCCCTACATACGCAGGTGTTTAGTCACACAGTCTTTCCCTTATGGACACAAGGATCTGGGAAGGTTATGCCGGCTGTGACCGCTGCTGTTGGGAGACCCTTCTGCCGCCGAAGGTTCTTCAATCCTCCCTTGAACTGCCATCCACAGTCCTGAGACCGGCAATGCCGGCAATGGATCTTGCTCCTGGATGGAAGCCTGAATGATGCATTCTCCCCTTCCATTTGAACCTTCCTTCTGGAGGAAGGCAGTAAGTTTATATACTTACATCCTTATTTTGTGTAAACATACATTTTAATAAGGCAGCCCTTCACTCCATGCTTTTTCTCTCTCTATCAGCTAGTGCCGCCTGGTACTAACCCAGCCGGCAACAGGTTTTACAGTAGCCAGTATATTTACAGTATAGTATATACTGCAGATAGAAAACTATTGTATATATTGTACAGTAGTTATTTTCTAACATATTTTGTGTATCCTTGCATAGTCTTTTGCTGAGACCAATCCTATATTGAAAGAATAGAATTCCTTCAATACTCTGATTAGATATCAGTTTATATTTACCCTACAATATTAATAGTTTAGAAGGGTCAGTGGTAGTACACTTTTCTATCCCTGGAGGTTAGAACCCTTCTCTTTTAAGTTTTGCTTGATCAGGAAACTCTATATTCGTAATATTGGAAGGGGAGGTCATGGCAATTGGCTCGGAGGGATACACAAGTATGTGTCTTTTCTAATCTCTAGTCCAGCCGGTGACATGCCGGCCGGACTGTGCTGCCAGGTGCTAGCCATGCTGGCAACACTACGGCTGAACTACAGTATATGATGATACAGTAGCCAGTATATTTGTACTATAGTATATACTGCAAACAGAAAACTATAGTATTAATTATACAGCAGTTAATTTCCAACATTCCTTGTGTACCCTTGTACAGTCTTTTGCTGAGACCAACCCTATATTGGAAGAATAGAATTCCTTTAATATTCTGATTTGGAATCAGTTAATACTTACCCCACAATATTAAATAATTAGAAGGGTCAGTGGCAGTGTACACTTTTCTATCCCTAAAGGTTAGAACCCTTCTCTTTTGAGTTGCCCTGATAAAGGAAACATTTTATCTTTAATAGGGGGGGGGGGAGGTCACAGCAATTGGCTGGGAGGGATACACAAGTATGTGTCTTTCCCTATTTCTTTTTAGCTTAATATCCTAAGCTATAATGATTTAAATATGAATTTTTGCATATCTGTTTACCATCTGAGATAAGAAATCATATACTCATTTTATTTCCTTTCTTTACGGGAGGAACCTCAGATGGAATGCAACGCAATCTTCTGCAATCTTAGGAGTAAGAATTTCTACAGTCATAAAGAGTGCAGGTCTCATACCCCCTGCACTATTATTACCGAATCCCTGCAATATTGGGACCCTCAGGTTTGCAATATCTGCCGGACCTTCGTGAGCGAAGGTTTCGACAACCCCAAGTCAACGGAATCGAGGGATGCGGCACGTAAGAAGCTGCGCAAGTGGGTAAGAGGGTTTCAGAAGAACTCTCCATTACCATACCTACCTAGCGATAGGATGCGTAGCTTACTGTTCCCGAAAGCGGGCAGTGAAATGGTTGTGCCCCATGCACGACTCGCTCCTCCCGGCATCCAGATTGCCATCGAGACGGATGTCAGGGAGGCGTTGCAAAGTATGGACATCCACCAGGAGGTAAGGATGTCGGAAGTGTCTATGGACACTGAAAAAGATCTTTTAAAGAATCATCCCGAGGAGGAGTCTAATCTACCTCTGAAAGAAGATGATACTGTCAAGTCGGAGTTCCTTCCATCTGTGCCGGCACCGGAGCCGTTACCCTCGGCATCTTCACCTTCTACCCCTCCATTGGACAACATGAGCCAGGCACTGGCCCATCTTACGGATTTAATGGAGAACATTCGCAAACGAGACGAAACAAAGGAAGCGAAATTCATGAGAGAGCTTCGTGAAGTTCATCTTTCGTTTCCCGAAGGTCATACAAGCGACCCAGAGACCAGGACCTCTTGACCTGCTCCAAAACCAATCCCTGGAGGTATGCGGAGTTTATGCCAATTTTGAACGGCAAACTTTACATCTCAGAGAAGATGGGAGCTGTCCCCTTAGACGACATCCAGTTTTGGCCAAGCTTTTACGCTTACCCTGATTGCTTCATTCGACTGAAGCATGAACCAATGTCAAAAGAGGAGACGGAACCGAAGGAGGTCATGGTTTTCGACCACGATAAGGCACAGGCTCTCTTGTCAAGTAGCCTGACAAAGGCTGGCTATTCGGTGTCGAAAGTGTACGCCTTGACCAAGAAACACCCTACCTTTCTTGCTCCTGCTTCAATGGCCTTCCCCTTCATGTTGAAGGCATTTAAATCTGTTACCAAGGCAGTGAAGGCAGGCGATCCATGCTCTGCACTAGAGGAGTGCAGGCCTTTATCGTTAGCCTTGCCCAGGCAGGAGAAGGAATGGAAGGAAGTCCACCTAACCTTCTCAGTAGGGAAACTGGACTCAGACGTCGCCTGTTCGACAGTTTAGCGAGAATCTCACTAAACTTTCTGACTTTCTCTTGTGCAAGGAACAAGAGACGAAGGAGAGACGTGTGGCCTCTTTATCCCTACAAAACTGCATAGAGCTGTGTGCAGGCCAAAATGCATATGGCCACCCTAGTAAAGGACCTGTATGCTTTCATGAAGGCTAGAAGAGCCTGTAGAGAGTTTGTGTTCGCTGCTGCAACAGTGAAACATGAACCCAGGAAGCTGCTATCTTCTAACATCTGAGGTAAAGACCTCTTTCCGAATGAAGTAGTCAAAGAGGTAGTCGAGAAAGCCATCACGGAGAATAGGAATCTTCTCCAGAAGTGGGGCATCTCTTCAAAGAGGAAGTCTTCTCCGGATGTGGGTCCCCAACCTAAAAGGAAGACGAAGAAGTCTAGACTTTCCTCTTGGCCTGCTCAACAACATCCCACAGTTACTATGACCGCGGTGCCCCAGGTAGGCGGTCAAGAAGGTAAACCCTCAGATCAATCAAAGCAAGGAGACGCTTCTAGTAGGAAGGAGGCTCCAACAATTTTAGGATCGTTGGACCATCGATCCTCGGGCTCACGGCCTAATCAAGATAGGACTAGAGTCCATCGAATTCCAGGGAAGGCTGTTTTGTGTTCTCATGAAGGACTCAGAAAAACTCAGAGTCATTCTGGACTTGTTGCCACTCAACAAGTTCAGGATCCTTCAACACATAAGGACTCTGCTACAGAAAGGGGCGCTCACAGTCTACATAGAACTGACAGATGCCTATTGGCAACTTCTAGTCAGTTTTCCCATCTCCTCCTACCTAGGATTCAAGTTACAGAAGATAAAGTATGTTCTAAGAGCCATACTCTTCGGACTAAACATAGTCCCAAGTATCTTCACGAAACTCGCAGATGCAGTCGTGCAACAACTATGCCTAGAAACTGTTCAGGAAGCAGAGTACCTGGAAGACTGGCTGGTGCGGGCAGCACCCAAAACGGCTGGTCTGCAAGCATCCAAAGAAGTAATCCAGTTCCTGGAACATCTGGGATGCAAAATCAACTTCAAGAAGGCTCGACTCTCTCCAGTTCAAAGGTTTCAATGGCTGGAAAACCATTGGAACCTGAGGTCACATTGTCTCTCCATTCACTCAGGGAGGAGGAGGGAGATCGCAGGGTTGGTCAAGAGACTACTTTAATCCGACAGGATTTCAAGATGCTAACAGGAAAGAGTATGGAGCTCTCTCCAGTTCGCAGCAGTGACAGACCCAATGCTAAGAGCACAGCTGAAAGATGCATCAGGAGTCTGGAGAAGATACGCATGAAACGCTCGAAGAGATCTAAAATGACCGATATCGGCCTTACTTCGATCTCTTCTCAACCCATGGTTGAAGGCCAAGAGCCTAATGAGGACCGTGCCCTAGCAACCACCTCTACCATCGATGTCCATCCACATGGATGCCTTGATGGAAGAATGGGGATTTCACTCCCATCAAAGGAAAGTCCAAGGGACTTGGTCATCCATGTTCAAGGCCTTTCTCATCAACATTTTGAAAGCCATAGCAGTCCTTTTGACGTTGGGAAAACTCTCCCCTCGCAGATCAGCCCTCATTAGGCTGATCTGTGACAGCAAAGTGATAGTGAGATGTCTGAACCGACAAGGCTCGAGATCGTCCCATATAATCCATGTGATATTAGCCATCCCTTGCCTAAAGAGATGACACCTGTCAGCAGTTCACTTACAAAGGATCCGCAATGTGACAGCGGATGCTCTACTCAGGCTCAAGCCGATAGAGTCAGAATGGTCCACAGAAGCAGACTTATTCTCTTCCATCTTGAAACAAGTCCCGGAACTGCAGATCGACCTCTTCCTGACGAGCGTCAACAAGAATCTACCTTGATATGTAGCCCATACGAGGACCCTCTAGAGGAGATAACGGACGCCATGTCCCTAGTTTGGAACGGATGGACCCGGAACTTCCTGTTCCTTCCATCCAATCTCCTGCTGAAGGTCTTCGCATGCTGAGACCCTTCCAAGGACCGACAGTTCTAGTGGCTCCCAAGTGGCCCAAGAGCAACTGGTTCCCTTTAGCGATGGAACTCAGGCTGAGGCTGGCCCTTGTATCGAACCCAGCACTATCTCAGCGGGTTCAGAAATCAACTGTCTTAGTCAGGGGTTTCCAACCGGTGGGTCGCGACCCCCTGGGGGGTCGTGAAGCCTTGGCAGGGGGGTTGCGTAGCCTTGTTAGAAGTAGCTTGGGATAACATTAATTCTATTTCATCAGTTACATTTTTCATGCTCTTACATTTATTTTGTTTCGGTGCACAGCAAAACGTGTGCTACGTGTGATACCTTGTTGCATTCTCATATGTATATTTTTGTGTGGGTTTTATATTTTAGGGAGCAGCAGAAAGGATGAAGACGTGGAACACCTGGAGTAAAAATTAAGTTATTAAGAGGAGCGCCGGAAGAAGAAGGCGGGGAAGGGATAAAAACTTGGTCACACCTGAAATTGCTGTCGCCACGTGAACACACCCGTGGGCTGACGTCAAGAGATGGAGGAGATATAAGCTGAGGTGTGAAGGAAAAGAAGACACTTCACCACCAATACATCTCTTCAGCCCCGGTAACCACCGATCATCTTGCTCTGCATCATCGTCTCCATTGAAAAGTAAGTGATGATTATTATTCTCTTGTTTATCATGTTTAAAAATTTCTTTTTTTCTTATGTTTGTGTATTTTGTTTGACGTTTTTATGTTGTTTCTTAAACGATAGATTTGATTTTTTCCGTCATTTACGAAGTGGGTTATTTCACTTTTCCACTTGTGACTTGAATATTGAAGACAAACTTGATTATTCTGACAGTTTTAGTTTTCTCTTTGATTTGTAAGTGGCTACGATTTACTATAAATTTGATGCCTATCTTTATGTGAGTTATTGTTATTATAGTTCTTGTATGATTTTCTGTATTTTTGTTAGACAAAATTCATAAAAAGAAGTTATTCCTGCAAAACCTTCGAATAACAAACTTTTAATGTAGAGCTGTTAGCTAAAGTAAGAGCAAAGTTATCAAGAGATAGATGAAAAAGCTGTCTGAATTTTCTATATTTTCTGGTGGACATAACTACTGAAATTTATAGAAAAGAACTTATTCCTGCAAAACCTTTGAGTAACAACCTTTTGCTGATTACACTTCTTTTTCGCTCTTCTGGCAATATGTTTCACGTGTATCTATTTGTTCTTAGTCATGCATTTTTTTTTTATCATTTACGTGTCTATCGTATGCATTAAGAAATTTATACCCGGCTCGTAAATTACTCACCACCAGTCAGTGTTCCAAAGCGTGCATTATTCAAAATTTTTACTTTATTTTAACAAGGAGATGAGTAAGCAGTAGAAGTGAGTTGTGTCTGGCAAGCATGCTGTTGTGATATGACATTTTGATTGGAAACATGTTTTTATTTAAGTTTCTTGTTTATTTTCTAATTGAATATATTCCTAATATCATTTTTATTCTATTCACAGATTTGAGTCCATGGCTAAACGGCACAGATGCTCAGAAAGCTACCTCAACATTGGCTTCACCACTGTGCTCGCCAACGACGGTATTGAGAAACCACAGTGTGTTTTGTGCCATACTATCCTAAGTGCAGAGTCATTGAAACCATCAAAACTCAAGCGTCATCTCGAGACGAAACATCCAGAACACGCAAAGAAGGATTTGGATTTCTTCAAACGGCATGAACGGTGTCTTAAAAGCCAAAGACTCTATAGAAGTGGGTCGTTTCAGCAGCAGAGTGCAAACGTATTGGAAGCCTCATATGAGATTACATTCGAAATTGCTAAACAAAAAAAGCCTCACACGATTGGAGAAACACTTATTAAACCCTGCATGATGAAAGCAGTAATTCTTATTCTTGGAGAAGCCAGTGCAAAAAAGATGCAGCAAGTATCCCTGTCAAATAATTCTATACATAGGCGCATTTCTAAAATGTCTATGGATGTGAAGGAACAGCTTTTGACTGAAATTAAGGGTTCCCCTTTGTTTTCCCTTCAGCTCGATGAGTCAACAGATGTAAGTTCATGTTCTCAGCCGCTTGTCTTCGTGAGATACATTAATTCAGGTGACATTAAAGACGTATTCTTATTCTGCAGTGCACGTGAAACCACAACAAAAGCTGATGATGTCATGGAAAAAGTTTCAACTTTTTTCCAAGAGGAAGATCTTCAATGGGAAAACGTGTGTGGGGTTTGTACGGATGGGGCACCGGCTATGCTGGGATCGAAATCAGGATTCCAATCGAGAGTGAAGAAGCAAGCACCTCAAGCAAAGGGCATCCACTGCACGATTCACCAATATGCTCTCGCCAGTAAGACTCTCCCTGCTTCTCTGCAGGAAGTGCTTGAATCTGTAATCAAAATTGTAAATTATATCAAGACTAAAGCACTCAACACTCGCCTATTCAAAGAACTATGCAAAGACATGAATGCTGACCATGAAGTCCTTCTCTTCTACACAGCAGTACGTTGGTTGTCGAAAGGAAACGTTATTAATCGTGTCTTTGAAATGAAAGATGAAATAAAGCTATTCCTGGAGACTCAAGAAAAGAAAGATCTTGTTGTCCACTTCGAAGATGAAGCATGGAATAAAAGGGTTGCGTACCTAGCCGACATTTTTGACCAGCTGAACAAGCTCAATTTGAAGCTTCAAGGAAGGGAAACACATGTTCTCCTATTTCAAGATAGTCTTTGGGCCTTTGTTTCCAAACTGCAAAACTGGCGTCGGAAAACCAATCTTGGAAACATCGCTATGTTTGAAAAACTTTGTGGAGTGATGGATGAGTCTCACATCCAACTGGATCAGTTCCTCAAGGATGAGATTACCGAACGTCTTCAGTCTCTAGAAAAGGAAGTTAAGCGTTACTTCCCTGAGCTTTCACAGGAACAGGAGGCCCTGGTAAGGAACCAATTTTGTAGTGAACTTGATGTATCCAGCATCCCAGATGAAATCCAAGATGGATATCTGGAGCTAAGGAACGACTCTTCAGCTCGTGATCTCTTCAAGGTGAAATCCATGACTCAGTTCTGGTGCGGTATGTATCAGTCATACAGAAGTGGGAGAACTTAATCTCTTTCCTGATCCAGCTTTTCTCTCCAAGAACGAGCTACCCACTAAAAGATGGGGTCCCTGGAGAATCTGCCCTCTGAAGGAAGATGTCTCTCTATGTCCAGTAGAGTGTCTAAAGGTCTATCTTCATAGAACTTCAGACTTCAGGGGAGGACAGCTCTTCAAAGGAGAAACCTCAGGATCAAACATATCCCTAAAACAACTGAGGGCGACGCTCACCTACTTCATTCGCAGAGCGGATCCTGACAGTACACCCTCAGGTCATGATCCAAGGAAAATTGCTTCATCACTGGACTTTTTTCAGTATATGGACTTTGAGCAACTTCGCTCATATCCGGGATGGAAATCATCCAGTGTTCTACAAACACTACGCTAAGCAAGTCCACACACTGAAGCATTGTGTATTGGTGACATGTAGTGTTTTAAAACCTGTCGTCTAGTGCTGCGATGAATACTTAATTGATTGGGACTATCAATTAGGGTGAAAAAGTGTTGACACTTTCAGTGCGATACCTTTTAAGTGAGTGTCATCATGGTCACACTAAGACTGTTCAAAATGTCAGGTGTGGAATTATACAGATAACACTTGGGCCGTGTGTACATTGTACACAGTGTTGATAGTATACAACATTTACAGAATTTATATTGGGAAAATTTATAAAAAATTTTCAGTTTTAGAGTGGCACTCTTCATTTCTTCCCTTTCAGGAAGAAAAATATTTTCTGTATACGTTGCACATATAATTCCTGTAACTTATTACATTTGTTACACTCGTTATTCTATTTAGTCATTTATTCGAAATAAATGTCTATTAGAGTGTAATTGCATCCCTTTTCGCCCCGTAATTAGCACATTAAATATGCCAGAGTTCTCTTACTTATTTATTTAAGTAAACCTCATATTATTGTATGCTTACAAACAATGTATATAGTTGACACTTCATTGTTCCGACAATATATACAAACCGTGAGACATTTTTTATATCTAGTGGATACTTATGTTTGTTCATACAATATATGCTAAACTTGAGGCCCCTTTTCTACTGTCTAGTATGACTCTTCCCTGCAGGGGGCAGGAAGCACTAATATTGTCTATGATTAGTGGTAATGACGGATAACGGTAACGTCATTTTTCTCAATGGTCCAGATGACCATAGAAAAATTGTCCCAAGGTTAAGGCACCTATGAAAATCCGCAGATACAGTACTTTCTAGTAATGCTCTGGTAAACTTCCATCAGGATGACATGGCTTGAGCCCAAAAAACAGATTTTGAGCGAAACGAAAAATCTATTTTTGGGTGAGATAGCCATGTCGTCCAGATGGACCCACCCTCCTTTTCTATAGAAAAGGCCTTGGCAGGATCCCTCCCGAAACTACTATATCTGTAGCACCATGCTCAATGCTACTAGGAATAACCGCCATCTTGGCTATGGTGCCATCTAGATACTCAATAGTAGTATGGGAGGAAGGGTAACCTTGATAACAGCTCCCATTCTATTTTTGCCACTCATCCCCCTCGAGGCGAAAGCGCTATTCAGGGCTAAGATTGCTATGTGTCGTATCAAGATATATGTCCCCTGATTTATGCGATATCCTTAAGAGAAAATATAAGAATATTCAAGCCAGGAGTTAGAATTATGGAGACCTAAAGGTAAATTCTCTGGGAATATCACTGTAGTCAAATATCCCTTAAGAAGCTACTTATAGGAACCTTCCATCCGGACGACATGGCTATCTCACCCAGAAATAGATTTTTCGCTTCGCTCAAAATCCGTTATATATGGCTTACTTGAAATATGAAAATCACCTTTAGATGTGAAAAATTTATCATTAATCGAATGCCAAGTCACAAACATACCAGTTAGCTACGATGGTGAAGATGGGTTGAATTTAATTCTAAGTACAAAAAACCTTAATTCGACAGGTATATATACAGACGAATTGTCATTAACTCTTATCTTTCCTCGAGGCTAAGTTGCATGGTCAATGTCATACAAGTATTCTAGACCCGGGTTCGAAATGCGGCCAGTCAGATTTTATAGTCAGTGAGTGATTTCGCTTGGGGCTCTGATTCCAAGGTTGTTTCGAGAATCCAGACTTTAATGTGTTAATATATGTGGGTTTTTGGATATATGAAAAACGTTTAATTGTGCAAAATTTATCATTAATCGAATACCAAGTCACAAACCTCCCAATCAGCTACGATGGTGAAGATGGGTTGATTTTAATTGTAAGTACAAAAAACCTGAATTTGACAAGTATATGTACAGAAGAATGCCGAATAAATATTCAAAAAGATAGGCACTCTCGTGTACATGTACATACACAGATTTGTAGGAGATTGTAGTTCCTGAGTGTACCCTTCCGGATAGCCAGCTCACCAAGGTATGACTACTCCCTAACCCCCACTGGATGGCCAGAGAGAGACCAAGTAGTTTTACATCTGTTCAGCGTTACCAGAAACGCATATATATATATATATATATATATATATATATATATATATATATATATATATATATATATATATATATATATGAAGAAAGTATATTCAATTTACCTTTATTTTGGGTGATTTCAGGGCAAAAGTAGTTCAAAAGAAAGGAATAGAATCATCACTATAAAAGTCAATGAAAATTCTTCTGTGCATATACCTGTCGACTTCAGGTTTTTTGTACTTAGAATTGAAATCAACCCATCTTCACCATCGTAGCTAATTGTTAGGTTTGTGACTTTGCATTCAATTAATCATAAATTTTGCACATTTAAACGTGTTTTCATATTTCAAGTAAGCCATATATATATTAGTACATTGAAGTCTGGATTCTCTTAACGACCTCAGGATCAGAGCACCAGGCAAACTCACTCAGAGACTAGTATCTGACAGGCTGGGTTTTATGACATTGACCATAACACTGAGCCACTAAGCAAGATTAAAGTCAATGACAATTCTTCTGTACATATACCAGATGAATTCATGCTTTTTGTATTTAGAATTGAAATCATCCCATCTTCACCATCATAGCTAATTGGTAGGATTTTGACTTGCCATTCAATTAATGATAAATTTTGTATATTCAAACTTGTTTTTCATATTTCAAATAATCCATATTTAATAATACATTAAAGTCTGGATTCTCTTAATGTCCTCCAAATCATAGCCCAAGGCAAAATCACTGAAAGACTATAATATCTGACCGGCCGTGTTTCGAACCCGGTTCCAGGGTACTTGTACAACATTTACCATACCTTTTAGCCACGAAGAAAGATAAAAGGCACTAACAATTTTTCTGTACATATACATGTCAAATTCATGTTTTTTATAATTAGTATTGAAATACACCCATCTTCACCAGCATAGCTAATTGGTGGGTTTATAACTTTCGATTAATCATAAATTTTGCACATTTAAACGTGTTTTTTAATATTTCAAATAAGCCATATATATTAATACATTAGAACCCCAGGTGAAATCATTCAAAGACTACAGTATTTGACTGGCCAAGTTTTGAACCCTGGTCCAGGACACTTGTATGACATTGACCATGCCTATTAGCCACGAAGAAAGATAAAAGTCAATGACAATTCTTCTGTACATATACCTGTCGAATTCTGTTTTTTTATACTTAAAATTGAAATCAACGAATCTTCACCATCACAGCTAATTGGGAGGTTTGTGACTTGGCATTCAATTAAGGATAAATTTTGCACATTTAAACGTGTTTTTCATATTTCAAATAAGCCCTATATATATAAAGACATCAAAGTCTGGATTTTCTTAATGACCTCGGGATCAGAGCCCCAAGCAAAATCACTCAACGACTATAGAATCTGACTGGCCGGGTTTCAAACTCTGGTCCAGAATATTCTTATAACATTGACCGAAACCAGTTAGCCACGAAGAAAGATAAAAGTCGAAGAAAATTCTTGTGTACATATACCTGTCGAATTCATGTTTTTTGTACTTAGAATTAAAATACACCCATCTTCACCCTCGTAGCTAATCGGTAGGTTTGTGAGATGGTTTTCGATTAATGATGAATTTAGCACATTTAAACGTTTTTTTCATATTTCAAATAAGCCATATGTGTTAATACTTTAAAGTCAGGATTCTCTTAACGACCTCTGGATCAGGGCCCCAGGGAAATTGGCTCAAAGACTAGTATCTGACCGGCCAGGTTTCAAACCCTGGTCCATGATACTTGTATGACAATGACCACACCACTTACCCACGAAGAAAGATAAAAGTCAATGACAATTCTTCTATACACATACCTGTCGAATTCAGGTTTTTTGTACTTAGAATTGAAATCAACATAACTTCACCATTGTGCTAATTGGTAGGTTTGTGTCTTGGCATTTGATTAATGAAAAATATTGCACATTTAAACATGTTTTCCATATTCCAAATAAGCCATATATATTAATAGATTAAAGTCTTGATTTTATTAACGATCTCAGGATCAGAGCCCCAGGGAAAATCACTCAAAGGCTATAGTGTCTGACCGGCCGGTATTCGAACCCTAGTCCGGAATAATTGTATGACAGTGACCATACTACTCATCCATGAAGAAAGATAAAAGTCAATGACAATTCTTCTGTACATATAACTGCTGAATTCGGATTTTTGTACTTAGAATTGAAATCAACCCATCTTTACCATTGTAGATACCTGGCACGTTTGTGCCTTGGCATTTGATTATTAATAAACTCTGCACATTTAAAAGTGTTTTTTTATATTTCAAATATGCCATTTATATTGTTACATTAATTTCTGGGTTCTCTTAACGACGTCGGGTTCAGAGTCCAAGGTGAAATCACTCAAAGACTATAGTATCTTACTGGCTGGGTTTTAAATCCTGATCCAGGATATTTGTATTACTCAGACCCTATCACTTAGCTAAGAATAAAAATAAAAGTTAATGACAATTCTTCTGTGTATATCCTTGTCGAAGTCATTTTTTTTTGTACTTAGCATTGAAATCAACACATTTTCACCATTGTATCTAATTGGTATATTTGTGTCTTGCCATTCGATTAATAATAATTTTTGCACATTTAAACGTTTTTCATATTTCAAATAAGCTATATATACTAATACATTATAGTATGGATTCTCTTAACGACCTCGTGATCAGAGCCCAATGCGAAATCACTCAAAGAATATAGTATCTCACCCGCCTGGTTTCGAACCCTGGTTCAGGATACTTGTATGACATTGACACAACCATTTAACATGAAAAAAGATAAAAGTCAAAGACAATTCTTCTGTACATATACTTGTCGACTTCAGGTTTTTTGTACTTAGAATGGAAATCAAAATATCTGCCCAATTGTAGCTAATTGGTAGGTGTATGACTTGGCATTCGATTAATGATAAATTTTTGCATATCTAAAGGGTTTTTTGCAATTCAAATTAGCAATATGTAATAATACATTAAAGTCTGGATTCTCTTAACGACCTCGGTATCAGAGTCCCAACACTCAAATATGCCATGTATATTACTACATTAATTTCTGGGTTCTCTTAACGACGTCGGTTTCAGAGTCCAAGGTGAAAACACTCAAAGGCCATAGTATCTAAACACTTAGCCTTGAAGAAAGATAAACGTCAATGACAATTCTTCTCTACACATCCCAGTCAAATTCAATGTTTTCTGTACTTAGAATTGAAATCAACCCATCTTCACCATCGTAGCTAATTGGTAGGATTGTGACTTGCCATTTGATTAATAATAAATTTTGCACATTTAAACGTGCGTTTCATATCTAAAATTTGCCATATATATTATTACATTAAAGTCTGGATTCTTTTAACAACCGCAGGATCAGAGCCCCAAGGGAAATCACTCAAAGACTATAATATCTAACCGGCCGAGTTTCAAATCGTGGTCCAGGGTACTTGTATGACATTGACCATATCACTTAGCCACAAAGAAAGATAATTTCCATTCTTCTGTACATATACCTGTCGAATTCAGGATTTTATACTTAGAATTGAAATCAATCCGTCTTTACCATCGTAGCTAATTGGTAGGTTTTTGAATTGGCATTTGATTGATGATAAATTTGTACATTTAAACGTGTTTTTTCATATTTCAAATAAGCCAAATATATTACTACATAAAAGTCTGGATTTTCTTAACGACATAGAGATCAGAGCCCATGCTAAATCACTCAAAGACTATAGTATCTGACTGGCTGGGTTCCAAACCCTGGTCCAGGATACTTGTATGACATTGACCATAACACTTAGCCACGAATAAAGATAAAGGTCAATGACAATTTATCTGTACATATACCTGTCGAATTTAGGTTTTCCGTTCTTCGAATTGAAATCAACCCATCTTCACCATCGTAGCTACTTGGTAGGTTTGTGACTTGGCATTCGATTAATGATAAATTTTGTACATTTTGACGTATTTTTCATATTTCATATAAGCCATATATATTGATATATTAAAGTCCAGATTATCTTAATGGCCTCGTGATCAGAGCGCCAGGCGAAATCACTAAAAGACTGTGGTATCTGACCGCCCGGGTTTCAAACCCTGGTCCAGGATACTTGTATGACATTGAGCAATACCACTTAGTCACGAAGAAAGATAAAAATCAATGACATCTCTTTTGTACATATAATTTTGGAATTCAGGTTTTTTGTACTCTGAATTGAAATCAACCCATATTCATCATGGTAGCTAATTGGTATGTTTGTGACTTGGTATTCGATTAATGATAAATTTTGCACATATAAACGTTTTTTTTTCTTTATATTTCAAGTAAGCCATATAAATTAATACATTACAGTCTAGAAGATTCTCTTAACGACCTCGGGATCCAAGCCCGAGGCAAAATCACTCGAAGACTATAGTAACTGGCCGTCCTGATTTCGAACCTGGGTCCAGGATTCTTGTATGATGTTGACCATACCACTTAGCCACGAAGAAAGATAATGTCAATGACAATTTTTGTGTATATATATATATATATATATATATATATATATATATACATATATATATATATATATATATATATATATATTTCAAATTCAGGTTTTTATGTACTTAGAATTTAAATCAACCCATCTTCACAACCGTAGCTAATTGGTAGGTTAGTAACTTAGCATTCGATTAATGATAAATTTTGCATATTAAATGTTTTTTTCATATTTCAAATAAGCTATATATATATATATATATATATATATATATATATATATATATATATATATATATATATATATATATATATAGTAAAGTCTGAATTTTCTTATCGACCTAGGGAACAGTGCCCCAGGTTAAATCACTCAAATGCTATAGTATCTGAACGGCAGGGTTTCAAACCTTGGTCCAGGATACTTGTATGACATTGACCATACCACTTAGACATGAAGAAGGAAAAAAGCCAATGACAATTCTGCTGTGCATATCTTAGTCGAATTCAGGTTTTTTTGTAGATAGAATTGAAATCAACCTATCTTCTCCTACGTAGCTAATTAGTAGTTGTGTGACTTGGCATTCGATTAATGATTAATTTTGCACATTTAAACATGTTTTTCTTATTCCAAATAAGCCATATATAATAATCTATTAAAGTTTGGATTCTCTTCGACCTCAGGCGAAATCACTCAAAGACTATAGTATCTCACTGCCCTGGTTTAAAACCCTGGTCCAGGATACATGTATGACATTGACCATACCACTTAGCCACGAAGAAAGATAAAAGTCAATGACAATTTTTCTCTACATATGATTGTGGAATTCAGGTTTTTTTTTACTTAGAATTGAAATTAACCAATCTTCACCATCGTATCTAATTGGTAGGTTTCGTGAATTGTCATTCGATTAATGATAACTTTTGCACATTAAATGTGTTTTTCATACTCCATATAAGCTATACATATTAATACGTTGAAGTCTGGATTTTCTTATCTACCTCAGGATCAGAGCCTCAGGCAAAATCACTCAAAGACTATATAGTATCTGAACGGCCGGGTTTCGAATATAGGTTATATATGAAACACATGATTCAATGGTGTTACTGTTTAAGAAATATTTGATTTTTATTGTTTATTTACTTTTCTCGTAGTTTGTCTATTTCCTTGTTTTTTATTCCACACTGGGATTTTTTCTTTGTTGTAGCCCTTGAGATTATAGGATCTTCCTTTTCGAACTAGTTTTATTGCTTAGCTTGTATCAACAACAACAAGAACAACAACAACAACAACAACAACAACAACAATAATAATAATAATGATAATAATAATAATAATAATTAGTGATGAAACTATCATAAAACGGCCAATTGTTACTACATTACTCTCCAGTCCGCTGTAATGGTAGAGATAGTTTCATTTCTATTCTAATTATAAATCCTGAATTCAAAAGCATTAGATACTACACAGTCGGAAACTACTACTATCTCTATGGCGGAATGTTAGTCTTAATATCACCTATATTTTTACTCAGCGATAAGACTCAAATTTTTGGAAGGGTAGAAATACTTTTCATGAAAGGAATATCCTTGTGATTCCACAATCCCGTGGCAGTGAGAATTCAAATATTAAAAGTTATTTGGGACATTGTAAACTGGAGATCATGAGTAATATTGATAAAAGGAATTTAAATACACATATATACATTATATATACATATAATATGCATATAAATATTCACTCTCACTTTCTCTTATATATATATATATATATATATATACATATGTATATTTATATATATACATATATATATATATATATATATGTATATATACATATACATATATATACATATATATATATATATATATATACACACACACACACATATATATATATATATATATATTTCATCATCATCATCTCCTCTTACGCCTATTGACGGAAAGGGCCTTGGTTAGATTTCAGCAGACGCCGGTCTTGATCTTCCAATTTAATAATTCTCAATTCATCATCTCCTACCTCGCACTTTATAGTCCTAAGCCTAGTAGGCCTGGATCTTCCAATTCTTCTAGTGCTTTGTGGAGCCCAGTTAAACGTTTGGTGAACTTATCCCTCTTGCGGAGTGCAAAGGGCATGCCCGAACCATCTCCATCTACCCCTCATCATGATCTCATCCACATACGGTACTCGAGTAATCTCTCTTATTGTTTAATTTCTAATCCTGCCCTGCCATTTAACTCCCAATATCATTCTGAGGGCTTTATTCTTAAATTTACTAAATCTATTGGAGATTGTTTCATTGTGATACCATGACTCATGTCCAATGAGTAACACCGATCTCACTAATCTGATATATAGTCTGATTTTTATGTGAAATTTTAGGCAATTTGATTTCCTTCTTTTCAATTTTTCACTAAACTCTAATTCTAAAGACCCTGTATTGGAGATCATTGTTCCTAAATACTTAAAAGGATTTTACCTCATTATTCCTTTCTCCTTCCAATTATATTTCATCTTCCATAGCATAGTCCGTTCTCATGGTCTCTTTCTCCTATTTATCTTCAGCCCCACATCACGTGATATTTCATTCATTTTGGTAAGCAAGCATTGCAAATCCTGTGGTGTTCTGCTAACAAGGACAGCATCATCAGCATACTCTAGGTCTGCTAAATTCCTATCATCAATTCAGTCCAATCCTTCACCATCTGTGACTGTTCTACACATTAAAAAGTCCATGAGGAGTATAAACAACATAGGTGACAACACATTCCTTGGAGTACTCGGCTGTTCACTGGAAACTCACTTGATAAGACTCCATTAACATTAACTTTGCACTTGCTATGCTCATGAACAGACTTAATCAAATTTACATATTTAAGAGGAATTCCATAATAACGTAGGACTTTCCACAAAATTAGCCGGTATACACTGTCAAAGGCTTTTTCATAGTTCACAAATACCATCAAAAGGGGATTTCTTTATTTTATGTATTGCTGTACAACATGTCTCAAAATGAAAATTTGGTCAGTGCAACTTCTACCTTTTCTAAATCCTGCTTGTTCATCTATAAGCTTTTCATCAATGTTTCTCTCCAGTCTCTTAGGAATAAGTACACTTTATATTTTCATAAAAAGTGACATAAGTGTTATGCCTCTGTAATTATTGCAATTAGTCAGGTCTCCCTTTTTAGCTATTTTCACCAAGACTCCTAACTCCCATTCATCAGGTTTTGCCTCTTCATGCCACATTCTACAAAATAATCTTGTAAGTAGTCTTGGAGTCACTTCATTTTCGGCCAGTCATATCATCTCAGCAGTTATTCCATCGTATCTATGGGATTTCCATCTCTTTAGTTTTTTGAGGATAGCTTCGACTTCAAACACACTGATTCCATTTATGGGCACATCAAGGTCTTCATCAGCTATGTCCTATTTCTAACCTCAATAAAGTGTTCCATCCAACATTGTCTTTCTTCATCTTCTCTTACTATAACAGAGTCATCTCTCTTTTTGATGGGTATATGCTTCTTCTTCTTTGCCCCAGTCGAGATTTCATTAATACTTCTATGAGCAATTCTCACACCAGAGCCACTGCCTGAATTCATAGCTTTGTCGGCCTCATCTGCTTTGCTGTCTAAATATTCTATCCAGTCATTCCTGGCTTTTCTTTTGACCTCGCTGTCAATTCTGGAATACTTAGCATGCTCTACCTTGTAATTTTCATCACTTCCTCGGAAATATTCAACAATCAATTTCTGTCTTTGTCTCCTTTTTAAAGTATCCCAAGTATCATTCGATATACATGGCATTCTCCTTGTAACTGTTTGTCCCAAGACTTCACTACCAACTGACTGATATATGTTCTTAATATCACACCATTCTTCATTAATCGTCTCTGCTTCGTCTCTTAAAGTCTCAAAGACTGCTAATTGATTCTTACATTCAATTGCAAATTTTTCTCTGTGCTTTTCCTCTAGAAGCTTAGTTGTATCAAACCTAGGTATTATATCTATCTTTCTGTTGGGTGCTTTCAGTTTTAATTTCAGTGTGGCAATGAGGAGCTGGTGATCACTACCAATATCTGCCCCTCTATAGCGTCTTACATTTCTCAAAGTCCTCCTTTTCTTTTTATTAATGGCAGTGTCATCTATCTGATTTTTGTAATTGCCACATGGTGAAGTCCATGTATACTTGTGGATGTTCTTATGTTGGAACAGAGTACCTCTAATGACAAGATTGTTTTCTGAACAGAAACTTATGAAATGTGCTCCACTTTCATTTGCAACTTCGTCAGGACCCTCGACACCCATCACATTCTCTATTCCTTGATTATTTCCTCCAACTTTAGCATTGAAGTCGCCAATCACAATTTTCATATCTCTCTCAATGACCTCATCTATTATCCTCTGTAGTTCTTCATATTATTCATCTTTCCTTTCTTCAGGGGAATCATTTGTTGGGGCATAGCAAACTATAATACTCATATTGCAGTGCTTTGATTTGAAATTTGCTAGTAACAACCTACTATTTACAGCTCTCCACTTGGTTAATGTCTTTTCTGCTCTTGGTGTCATCATCATTCCTACCCCTTTTCTTCCAGCTCCATCTGATCTTCCTGAGTAAATATATATATTTCCTTGGTCTAAAGTTTCCTTACCAATCCCCTTACAACGTGTTTCACTTAGGGCTAAGATATCCAGACTATATTTCATAAATACACTCTCCACTTGCAGTAACTTCCCAATCTGATTTATGGTTCTAACATTCCAATTACCTATTTTAAATTTTTCTTTAGGATTTATAAACCGGGATATTCTTAGCACCCTGCCACGCCCAGGACTGGGGGCCATTATTTCATCTTCTCTATCCATGACTGACTAAATCCATAGAGGATTCATTGGCTAGATACATCAAAGGATAGCCAGTTCCTTGGGATGCGCAGTGCCTATCTAACTAAGGCAAGTGACCCCTGCCATTCCATAATAACTCTAGTAAAATCAACTGCCAGGCATCAGGAGTAGAAGCCGGAAAGACCGTTTGTCCATCGCCTTAAACCCATCCGTCACCCTGCTGCCAGTGACTTCATCGAGGTTTAGGGGGCCTTTCCTCCAAACCCAAAGCTCTCATTACTCCACCAAGTGGCTCATCTGCTTATATGAGTATGGCCGTTGGCAAATAATGGATTGCTAAGATATACCGCCTAGCACGGTATATATATATATATATATATATATAGATATATATATATTCAAATAAGCCATATATATTTTTGATACATTAATGTCTGGATTCTCTTAACGACCTCGGGATCAGAGCCCCAGGCGAAATCACTCAAAGACAAGAGCTTGGCTCCGGCCGGGAATCGAACCCTGGTCGGCAAGCTTGTACAGACAGTGACTAACCCACTTGGCCAGTCACTGTCTGTACAAGCTTGCCGACCAGGGTTCGATTCCCGGCCGGAGCCAAGCTCTTGTCTTTGTGTGATTTCGCCTGGGGCTCTGATCCCGAGGTCGTTAAGAGAATTCAGACATTAATGTATCAAAAATATATATGGCTTATTTGAATATGAAAAAAACACGTAAAAATGTGCAAAATTTATCATATATATATATATATATATATACATATATATATATGTATATATATATATATATATATATGTATATATATATATATATATATATATATATATATATATATGTATATACATATATATATATATATATATATAATGCTCGTCTTGAAGAACAAACGCAGGAGTTCAGATTCATTTACGAAGAGGCAAACATAACTCTGAAAGCTGTTTCCTCAATAGATTTTGCCTGTGCAACCCCTGAGGGTTTAGAGCACTATATGGCGTGTCAAGAATACGTCCTCTAATATTATGCGATATCCTTGTGAGAAATTTAAGGATATTGGCGCCAGGAGTTAGAATTCTGGATACCATAGATCCCTTAGGAAGCCACTTATAGGAACTTCCATTAGGACGACATGGCTTAAGCCCAAAAGCATAAATATATATATATATATATATATACATATAAATATATATATATATATAAATATATATATATATATATATATACATACATATATATATATATATATATATGTATATATATAAATATATATATATATATATATATACATACATACATATATATATATATATATACATACACACACACATATATATATATATATATATGTACATATATATATATAATATATATATATATATATATATATACATATATATATATATATATATATAAACTTTTGAGCTCAAGCCATGTCGTCCTGAATGAAGTTCCTATAAGTGGCATCCTAAGGGAAATATGTACTACAGTGATATTCCCAGAGAATTTTACATTTAGGTATCCAGAAATCTAACTCCTGGCGCAAATATCTTTAAATTTCTCACAAGGATATCACATAATATCAGGGGACGTATTCTTGACACGCCATATAGTGCTCTAAACCCTCAGGGGTTGCACAGGCAAAATCTATTGAGGAAACAGCTTTCAGTGTTATGTTTGCCTCTTCGTAAATGAATCTGAACTCCTGCGTTTGTTCTTCAAGACGAGCATTAAGGTCTAAACAGCCTGCTGTGGGAGTTTAATGTGACTGTCTTTGGCCGCCATCTTGGGATGACCACGTGTACGATGGTACAGAAGGTCCACAAAAAGAAAAAAATTATGCACACAATCAAAGTCAAACTTAAATAACACACGGCACAGAGAATGTTACAGACAAACGGTCATTGAGAGGGGAAAAAAGGACAAGGATAAAGGTAGCCTACCTATAACGAGGAACAGTAAACCAAAGCGTGAAAACAAATTAATGGTTAAGAGGAAAAAACGAACAGATCAAAATAGCAGCTCCAAAGCTCACAGTACATACGAAAAATGTGCAACATATACCGATGATCCGAACAAAATAAAATAAAACCTGAGTTCTCCTTCAGGGTAGAACTTTCTGGCTAAAACGCTTGGTTACACAGGTGCCTTTACTCGTTTATTTCCATAAAGTACAACAAGAATTTTCACCTAACTGACACAGGAAAAAACAGCAAAACTACCTAATTGAAATTTGAATAGAGATCGCATGGCATATGGAAAATTGAAAAATGCTGAGAAAATGGTCAAATCAATTAAATCGTAAGTCAATAATCAAAGGACTAATCAACCAATGAAAGTAAAAATGGTGACTGAAATAATACTAAAAGTTCTACTCACTACTTTGAACACATTCCTCTCGGGCAATAAAATTTCAAACTTGATAGAGGGGAACGGGAACAGAACTTATGTTAATGGACACGCCACGAATGATAAAACCAGATAGTTTGAACATGACTTCCTAGCTAAATGTGCATATCGTCAAATAAAGGCTAGAAAAAAAAAGGGGGACAGTTCCTTGGCCAAGGTTGAGCACCGTTAATTAGTACTCACGCTCTTGAGGGTTGATTGTAGACGTAGTGGAGGCATCTTGTAAACTGTTAAGAACACGGTGCATCTTCAGTTCTGCACTGACGTGTTTTGTCTTCGTAAGTTTATCTTCTAAATAATGGCACAAAGTAAGGCATACTGTTTGTTTGTAAATGGTTGACCAACAGGTAGTTGAACCGACGCCTATGTTAAAACGACGTCTCAGATGAAGAGGCTATGCCTACGTCCGCCTTCCACGCTTCCTGGTTTTTAAGTGGGCCGCTCGCACGCTTCTCCCTCCCTCCGCTGAGCTGGTTCGAGCCGGTCGAGTCTTCTTCTTCAAATTTCCATGAGTACGTGGTTTGCTGAAGGGTGTTTCTTCTTCAAATTTCCATGAGTACGTGGTTTGCTGAAGGGTGCTTTTTATAAATACAAGGATCATTCTTGAAACTCCAGGGGAAAGTAATTATAAAGAAATCCTACTGTCTGGCTTATAAAAATTAATATACATACAAAAAAATTAAGTGCCATTTAGTGATGTTCAATAACACAGAAAACAATCCTAGCTAAACAGACTTATAAACAGGTACTGAGATGTAAATAGCAATAAGCTAAGATCAATGAGTTACGTAAATTAAAGAGTTACTTAAATATAAACCAATTGTGGTTAAATATCCAAAGCTTCAAGAGCATTTGGAAAAGAACGCAGCCAAGAGCTGTTTTTAAAAATTGTCGACGGTTGGTTGCATCGTCAAGCAATGTACTGTGAGATCAGGAAATGAGATAAAATCATCTACAGAGGAATGAGGTGATGAAAGGTAAAGCATTACAGGGAAATGATGGACATGTTAGCAGCAATGAATATTTAAGGGTATAATAATGAAGGTTACAAAGGAAACAAAAGAAAAAACGAGATGCAAAAAAACCCACAAAATTACAGACAAAAAATAAAAAAATGGAATAATGGGGGTGGCTAAAATAAAGCGTGGAAAGAATTTCTACAATACCGGTTTCCTGCAACCTTACCGTTGCCGGTGGGTTGCCGGCACTGGCCAGACTCTCTCTCTACTGCCGTTGTCCGGCTGCCTGCGGTAATGGCAGCTGCATGCAACCGTGACAACTGCCGGTGGCCATGTTGGATGGCGGCGACTATGTGTCTTTCAACTGTCGGTGGCTATGAAGGCTGCCGGCGGCGATGCATACTGCTTGTAGCCATGTTATTTGTCGGTAGCCATGACGGCTGTCGGCGGCTGCCGGCTGCCGGCAGCCATGGTGACTGTGATTGGGAAGGCCCTTCTGTCTTTAAGGTTCTTCAGTTCTCCCTTGGACTGCTAGCCACAAGTTCTATTGTTGGAAGTACCGCCGGCCAGGCCGGCACATATAGGTGCTGACTCAGCCGGCAGCAGGCTAACTGTACTGGTAATGCTGGAGGCTAGCCTGCCGGCAGTGCGTCGGCGGGACCGTGACAGCAATAGTACTGTGGATGGATGAAAGCCTGAATGTTACATTCTCCCCTTCCATTTGAACCTTATTTTTGGAGAAAGGCAGTAAAATTAGACTTTACATTCTTAATTACTGTATACATACACATTAATAGGTGGCCTTCACTCTATGCTATCTCTCTCTCTCTCTTTTAGCTATCATGCTGGATGTGCCAGCAAGAACTAGCTATGCTGGCGACATGCCGGCTGATCTACAGTATATGTTTATACAGGTAGTCAGTATATTTGCAGTATAGGATATACTGCAGATAGAAAAACTACTGTATATATTATACTAGTAGTCATTTCCAATATATTTTGGGTATCCCTACCCACGTATTTGCTGAGCCCAATCCTATATTGAAAGAATATAACTTCTTCAATATTCTGATAGAAATCAGTTTTTAGATTAGCTTACAATATTAAATATTTCAAGGGCTGGGGTGTTACACTCCTAACCCTGATCAGGAAACTCTATGATTTAATTTTGTAAGGAAGGTTACAGCAAATAGGTTGGGTGGGATGCACAAATATATGTCTATTTTTTTTCTTAGTCCAGTTGGCATCATGCCAGCTGGACCGTGCCATCAGATGTTTGCCACAAAGGCAACACGCTGGCTGAACTACATTATATATAATTATACAGTAGCCAGTAATTTGCATCATAGCATATGCTGCAAATAGAAAACTATAGTATGATTATACTGTAGTTATTTCTAACATATCTTGGGTACCCTCGGAGAGCTTCTGCTGGTACCGCTCCTATATTGAAAGAATAGCATTTCTTCAATATTCTGATTGAGGAATCAGTCATCCTTACCCCACAGTGTTAAGAATAAAAGGGAAAGGGACTTATACACTTTTCTACCCTAGGGGTTAGAACCCTTTTAGTTGGAGTTACCTTAGTAGAGCCATTGAGATACTACCACTAGAGAGGTATTGGATCCTTTGACTGACCAGACAGTAATGCATTGGATCCCTCTCTCTGGTCACGGCTTATTTTTTCTTTGCCTACACTTACACAGAATAGTTTGGCCTATTCTTTACATATTCTCGTCTTTCCTCATACACCTGACAACAATGAGATACTTAACACTTCTTCACCCAAGGGGTTAATTACTGTACTGCAATTTGTTCAGTGTACTTTCCTCTTGGTAAGGGTAGAAGAGACTCTTTAGCTGTGGTAAGCAGCTCTTCTAGGAGAAGGACACTCCAAAATTAAACCACTGTTCTTTAGTCTTGGGTAGTGCCATAGCCTCTGTACTATGGTCTTCCACTGTCTTGAGTTGGAGTTCTCTTGCTTGAGGGTACACTCAGGCACACTATTCTATCTTATTTTTTTTTCTTTTTTTTTTCTTCCTCTTGTTTTTTTTTAAATGGTGTGTTGGGCAGGCTTAATAGAAGGGCCATGGATGCCTGGTGGTTTATCAAGAGGTTGTCTTTTCCTTTTTCTGATTCTTTTTCTTCTCAAAACCATCCTTACTGTCCTCCCTTCAGTTGAAGTGGCTATCCTGGAGGGTATTTAGCATTGCATGGTGTATCGGCTCCTCCATGTTGACCAGTTTTTCCGACTTTTTACTATAGTCTATGGGTATCATCAATCACTTTGTTTATAATTCTGTACGTATTGTTTTTGTTATAATTCTTGTTAATCTAGTTTTTAAGTATGATGTCTCTTTTTTATTTCTATTAATTCTTATGCTGTCTGGAGACATTGAGCGAAATCCGGGACCAGTGCGTCCTAGATTTCGTCAATGTCGTCTTCTGTATTGCAATATTCGTGGTCTTCATGCAAATATCCAAGACCTTACAGTTGCGTCCAGAAAGTAAATTCTTTTGTGCTCAGAAACTTTGGTTTCTAATATGAGGCACTCATCTGAGCTCCTTATAACTGGTTTTAAGAAGCCGATAATGTTGAAACGTGATGCCATCCCTAGGGCCAGGGGAATGGCGGTGTATATTAGGACCGAGTACCCGGCTTCTCATAAGTCCTGCTATCAATGTGGATGTCATGAGATTCAGGTAATAAAAGTTTGTGGCAGGCATAACAACTTTTATTTGTGTTCGATCTACCGGAATCCAGACATGGATGATTCTATCTTCGATTGTCTTCTTACCATTATGGCTAAGATACAAGAAGATGATAGAAAGGCTTCTTTTGTCTTTGTTGGTGATTTTAATGCTCACCATAGGGAGTGGTTAAGTTCTATCTCTCCTACCGATCGCCATGGCTTAAGAGCTTTAGACTTTGCCTCTGAATCAGGCTGTGAGCAGATCATAAATGAAGCTACTCAAAGGTCTGGTAATTGCTTGGACCTCGTATACACTGACTCCCCTGGCGTTATAACTAGTAAGGTTGGTTCTCCAGTCGGGACATCTGATCATGCCTTGATTTCATTATTAGTGAAGACTGAGCAGCCTATCCCTGATATATCATATTCTTGTAAAATTTATATGAAATCCCAAGCAGACTGGAATGGGATTTTACATGATCTTTTGTGCTTGAATTGGTCACAATTATATAATAGTGTAGATCCTGTTGTCCCTTTGAATGAGAATCTAGTCAACATAATTGATAGGCGTATCCTTTCTCGTGTGCTAAGGTACCGAGTGAAGGACAAACCGTGGTTCAATGATGATTGTAGACGTGCTTTTTTGGAGAAGCAGGAGGCCTATCAACTTTGGAAGGGTAACAGATCAGATTTGACTTGGAAGAACTATACTCAGCTTCGAGCTTTTGCTCAGAGAGTTTATGCCTCAACTGAAAAGGAGTACAATTTAACCATAAAAGAAACACTTTCTGGTACAACTCAGGAACATAAATGGTGGTCTACCCTTAAATCTGCACTCTTTGGTGTCGATGCAACAGTTCCTCCTTTACTTAAACCAGATGGCTCAGTCACTCACTGTCCAAAGGAAAAGGCAACCCTTTTGGCTGATGTTTTTGGCAGTAAACAGAGTAATGAAAAACTTGAACTTCCTCATTCCTGTTTTCCTGAAGCTAAACTAACTAGTTTAGCTTTTCGATCTCGTGAGATTAAAGCTCTGTTGGTGGACCTTGATGCTTATGGAGGAGTAGACCCAAATGGTATTTTTCCTTTGTTTTTTATAAAGACAGCAGATTTCTTAGCTCCAAAGTTATCTGTTATTTTGCCCAAGTTAGCAAGAAGAGGAGCTTTTAGCACTAGTTGGAGAATTGGTAATGTTACTCCTCTATGTAAATGTGTTCGTGGTAGCTCAAGTCCCACTGATTACCGCCCAATTTCCATAACTCCCATATTATCTAAAGTTTTTTAACGTCTTCTGGCAAAATGTCTTAATAGGTTTGCTGAAGGTAATCATCTACTCCCTAGTTTGCAATTTGGTTTTTGTAAAGGCCTTGGAGCATGTGATGCCCTTCTTACAATCTCCAATGCTGTACAGAAATCCCTTGATTGTGGTCAGGAAGTTCATATGATTGGCCTTGATTTTAGTGCTGCCTTTGACCGTAATAATCATGAGGCCCTGGTTTTCAAACAGAAACAGTTGGGAGTGGGTGGGTCGTTTCTTAGCATTATTATTGATTTTTTAAGTAATAGATCTCAAAGAGTTGTTGTTGATGGGCACCATAGTTATTATAGGAATGTGATATCCGGTGTACCACAGGGTAGTGTTCTTGGCCCATTACTTTTCATACTATATACACATGACATGTGGTTTGGCCTAGAAAACAAGCTTGTTACTTATGCAGATGATGCTACTCTCTTTGCATCAATTCCATCCCCTGAATGTAGATCTAGGGTTGGTGAATCCCTTAATAGAGATTTAGCTAGAATTCGTGCATGGTGCAAATTATGGGGTATGAAGTTGAATCCTAACAAAACTCAAAGTATGATTGTAAGTAGGTCAAGGACGGTGGCTCCTCAACATCCGGATCTCAGTATTGATAATGTTTCTTTAAATATGTATGACTCTTTCAAAATTTTAGGTGTGATTCTCGACAGTAAATTTACTTTTGAGAAACATATAAGGTCTGTGTCTTCTTCAGTTGCACAAAAAATAGGCTTATTGAGAAAGTCTTTCAAGATTTTCGGTGATCAATCTATTCTGAAGAAGTGTTTTAATTCTTTCATTCTACCTTGTTTTGAGTATTGTTCTGCTGTCTGGTGTTCAGCTGCTGATTCTCATATTATTTTGTTGGACAGAAACTTACGGTCTATTAAATTTCTTATTCCTGATCTAGATATTAATCTCTGGCACCGTCGTTCAATTAGTTCATTATGCATGTTGCATAAGATTTTTCATAACTCTGACCATCCTTTACATTCAGATCTCCCAGGACAATTCTATCCTGTTTGTAATACAAGGCAGGCAGTTAATTCTAATAGCCAGGCCTTCTCCATCACGAGGCTCAATACTCCGCAGTACTCTAGAAGTTTTATTCCAGCTGTGACCAAGTTGTGGAATGATCTTCCTAATCGGGTGGTTGAATCAGTAGAACTTCAAAAGTTCAAAGTTGGAGCAAATGCTTTTTTGTTGACCAGGCGGACATGAGTCTTTTTATAGTTTATTTATGACATATTTGTTTTTGTTGTTGTTAATAGTTTATATATGACATGTCTGTTTTGACGTTGTTACTTATTTTAGAATGATTTATTGTTAATTTGTTCTCTTCATTTATTTATTTCCTTATTTCCTTTCCTCACTGGGCTATTTTTCCCTGTTGGAGCTCCTGGGCTTATAGCATCTTGCTTTTCCAACTAGGGTTGTAGCTTGGATAGTAATAATAATAATAATAATAATCTTCTTATTGTTAATACTGAGGGGAGGTAACAGCAATTGCTTGCAGGGGATACACGAGTATGTCTCCTACTATCCCTTTATAGCTTACTATCCTAAGCTATTTTGTTAAAAGATGACTTTTGTATATTGATTATCAGTGAGATAATCAATTATATACTCATCCTGTTCTCCTTTCATTACAGGAGGAACACCAGATGACTTGTGCTGCAGTCTTCTGCAAGATCAGGAGTAAGTCTCTCTACGGTCATGATACTTGCAGCTTTCATTCCCCCTGCAATATTATTTCTGAATCCCTACAATATTAAAACCCGCAGGTTTGCAATATATGTCGGACATTAATGTCCGAAGGTTTCGAGAATCCCAAGTCTATAGAGACTAGGGATACAGCTCGGTACAAATTACGCAACTGGGTGAGAGGATTCCAGAAAATCTCTCCGGGACCTTACCTACCTAATGATAGGATGTGTAAGCTACTGTTTCCGAAGGCAAGTAAGGAAATAGTGGTGCCTCAGGCACCAATTGCATTCCCCGACGGCCAGATAGCCTTTGGGAAAGAGGGCAGGAAGTGCCCAGGGGTAGAAGGGTAAAATGTCGTGTCGGAATTGTTTCTGCCTATGCTGGCTCTAGAGCCATTGATGTCGACATCTTCGTCCTTTACCCCTCTATTAGATGGAATGGACCAATTTTGGGCCCAAGTGAATAATCTAATAGAGAGCTTTCACAAACAAAACGAAAAGCAGGAAGTAAAATTCAAGATAGAGCCTCGCAAAGCTCCACTTGTCGCTTCCCAAGGGTCATTCAAACGACCCGTGGATCAAGACCTACCGACATGCTCCAAAACCAATCCCTGGAGGTTTGCGGAGCTGATGTCGATTTCAAATGGCAAACTCTACATCTTAGAGAAGATGGGTGCTGTTTCTTTGGACAAAATCCAATTTTAGCCAAGCTTTGACGCTTTCCCTAATTGTTTTGTTCGACTGAAGTATGAACCAAATTCAAGAAAAGGAACGGAATCGAAGGAGGTCATAATTCTCGACCATGATAGGGCACAGGCTATTCTGTCAAGTAGCCTGAAAAAGGCGGGTTACTCGGTGTCGAAGGTATTCACACTGGGTAACAGGCACCCTTCCTTTCTTGCTCCAGCTTCAAATTTTTTTCCCTTTATGGGGAAGGCATTTAAATCTGTTGCCAAGGCAGTGGAGGCGGGTAGACCATGTCCTGCACTCGAGGAGTGCAAGCCTCTGTCACTAGCCTTTCCCAGACAGGAGAAGGAGTGGAAGGAAGTCCATTTAACTTTTTCAGTAGGAAGATTAGATGCAGATGTCGCCAGTCAACGATTTAACGAAGGTCTCCCTAAACTATCCGAGTTCCTCTTGTATAATGAACAAGAAGCAGAGGAGAGACTTGCAGCCACCCTATCTCAACAAAACTACATAGAGTTGTGTTCAACCCATCAAAGACATGCTCATGGTCTTAGCCAAAATGCATATGGCTACCTTAGTGAAAGACCTTTACTCCTTTATGAAGGCTAGGAGAGCATGTAGAAAGTTTGTGTTCGCTGCCGCAACAGTGAGACATGAAACAAGGAAGCTAATATCTTCCAACATCTAGGGTAAAGACCTCTTCCCAGACGAGGTAGTTAAGAAAGTGATTATGAGCGCCACCATGGAGAACATAAGTCTTCTCCAAAAGTGGGGCATCCTTTCAAAGAGAAAGTCTTCCATGGTTGTGGGTCCCCAACCTAAAAGGAAGACGGGAAAGTCTGGAAATATCCGGGCTATTCAACAACATCCCACAGTTCTAGTGACCGCGGTGTCACAGGCAGGTGGTCAAAAGTTTAAACCTACCAATTATTCGAAGCATGGAGATGCTTCTGGTAGGAGGGAGGTTCTTTCAGGATCGTCGGACCTTCGATCCTTGGGTCCAAGGCCTAATCAAGATGTGACTATGATGGGAAGTAGAAATGTCTCCACCATCATTTCCTTAACTTCTCCTACAATCCAAAACCCTTCTCGAGGAGTATACCTGAGAGCTTTAGAACATACAGGTGGTAAAGAAACTATAGTACATCGAGTTCCAGGGAAGGCTGTTTTTTTGTTCACGGGAAGGACTCAGGAAATCTCGGAGTCATTCTGGACTTGGCGCCACTCAACAAGTTCAAATAAAACAGCAAGTTCAGAATGTTAATCCTTCTGAACATATGGACCTTGTTTCAAAAAGGAGTGTTCGTAGTCTTGTCAGCCCTGAAAGGTGTCCTTTGGCAACTTCCAGTCAATCACCCCCTCCCCTCCTATCTAGGATTCAAGTTACAGATAGTAACGTTTATCCTAGGAAAGATACGTGTCGGACTAGACACAGTCCTAAATATCCTCATAGGATTGGCAGACTTAGTCACGCAAAAACCAAGCCTAGAAATGGTTCAGGCAACAATGTACCTGGACGTGAGGCTGGGGTGGGCAGCACCCAAAGTGGCTGGTCTATGAGCATCCAAGGAAATGACCCGGTTCCCGGGGAATCGCGGATGTAAGATAAGCTTCAAGAAGTCTCGATTCTCTCCTGCTCAAAGGTTTCAAGGGCTGAAAAATCATTGAAGCCAGTGGTCCCATCAACTCTCCTTTCTCTTGGGAATATAAAAGGAGATTCCAAGGTCGGTCAAGAAACTCGGGTAATCAGTCAGATTTCCAAGACGCTAACAGGGAGGAGCTCTGAACTCTCTCCAGTTCGCATTAGTGGCAGACCTAGTGCTAAGAGCACAGTGGAAAGATGCGTCAAGAGTCTGGAGAAGATACGCATCAAACGCTTGAAGAGATCTAAAAAGATCGATATTGGTCCCCCTTTAATCGCTTCTCTAACAAAGGTCAAAGCCTGAAAGTCCCAAGATCATGTTGGTCCTGTTATGAGTGGGGAAGCTCTCTCCACGTAGATCAGACTTCCTATGACTGATCTTGGACACCGAAGCGATAATGAGACGTTGCAGTCGACAATGCTAGAGAACGTCTCATACAGTCTAGGTGACGTTAACCATCCCTTACTTAAGGGGAGGGCACCTGTCAGCAGTTCATATACAATTGATCTACAATGTGACAGTGGAAGCTCTATTTGGGCTCAAGCCGATAGAGTTAGAATGGTCCATGGACACAGACCTATTCCCTCCCAGATGGGAACAAGTCACAGATCTGCAGATCGACCTCTTTATCACGAGCGTTTTCAAGAAACTACCTCGATATTTAGCCCCATACGAGGATCCTCTAATGGAGTTAACAGACATCATGTCTCTAGTATGGAAGGGATGGACTCAGGTATTCCGGTTCATCCCATCCAATCACCTGCTGAAGGTCCTCAACATGCTGATATCCTTCCAGGGGGGAGTAGCTCTAGTGGCTCCCAAGTATCCCAAGAGCAATCTGTCCTCTTTAGTGAAGGAACTGAAGCTGAGGCTGGCCCTAGTTCTGAACCTAGGTCTATTTCAGAAGGTTCAAAAGTTAATTGCCTTCGTTTTATCACAGAGAACCCAAACCCTTCATTTCATGATTTTCTTGCCCTAGCGGTTAGGAAAAGATTTGGGATCTCAGAAGGCAATATAGAATTCCTAGAAGAATACAAGTCTAAGTCAACTAGAAGACAATATGAGTCTTCTTGGAAAAAGTGGGTTACGTTTGTTAAAGCAAAAGGACCGAAAGAAATTTCAATGAACTTCCGTCTGTCCTTCTTTGTCCACCTCCATAATCATGGTCTGGCGGCCAACACGATAACTACGTGTAAGTCAGCCTTGACTAGACCTCTTCTATAAGCCTTTCAAGTGGATCTGGTGAAAGAAATCTTTAATAAGATCCCAAAGGCATGTGCAAGGCTTAGGCCTGCAGCACCACCAAAGCCAATCTCTTGGTCTTTGGACAAGGTCCTACATTATGCCTCATCTGTGAACAATGAAGATTGTTCCCTTAAGGATCTAACACAAAAGGTTATTTTTCTGTTCGCTATAGCCTCCGGGGCTAGAGTTAGTGAAATAGTGGCCCTATATAGAGATGAGGGCCACATTCAGTTCACAGAAGCGGGAGAACTGAATCTCTTCCCTGGTCCAACCTTTCTTGCTAATAACGAGCTACCCGCTAAGAGGTGGGGTCCCTGGAGAATCTGCCCTCTGAAGGAAGATGTCTCTCTATGTCCTGTAGTGTGTCTAAAGGTCTATCTTTGTAGAACTTCAGACTTCATGGGAGGACAGCTCTTTATAGGAGAAACCTCTAGATCAACCTTATCCCTTAAACAACTGAGGGCGAAGCTCACCTACTTCATTCATAGAGCAGATCCTGACAGTACTCCCGCAGGTCATGATCCGAGAAAAATTGCTTCATCACTGAACTTTTCTTTAGTATATGGACTTCGATCGGCTTCGCTCATATATTGGACGGAAATCATCCAGAGTGTTCTACAAACACAATGCTAAGAAGGTCCATGAACTGAAGCATTATGTGGTGGCGTCAGGTAGTGTATTAAAACCTGCCGTCTAATTCTGCGATGAACAGCTATTTGACTGGGACTGTCAATTAAAGGGAGAAGGGGTCATCACTTTTAGTGTGACCTCCTTTGAATGAGTGTTACCATGGTGACACTAACTCTGTTCAAAATCCAAGGTTTGGAATTGTACAGATAGCACTAGTGCTGTGTGTACGTAGTACACAGTGTCGATAGAATGTAACCGGAATGAAATTATGAAGAGAAATATCATTACAAATTTTTCTTCAATCTGAGAGTGGCACTCATCATTTCTTTCCCTTTCAGGAAAGAAATATAATTTCTGTATACGTTACGTGTATAATTCCATTATCATGCTACATTCGTTTTACTGTTTAATTCATTTAGTCATTTATTAAGAATAAATGTCTATTAGAATGTATTGCGTCCTAATTCGCCCAACAATTGCTTGTATAAAATGCCAGAGGTCTTTGGCTTACTGAACTAAGTATTCTTCATATAGTTGTTTGCTCGCAAACAATAATTATAAGAGACACTGATACTTATTCGGCAATATATACAAACTATGAGACTGTTTGTATATTCAGTGTATACTTATGTTTGTCCATACAATATATGCTGACCTTGAGGCCCCTTTCCTACTGTCTAGAATGACCCTTCCCTGTTGGGGCAGGAAGCACTAACATTGTTTATGATTAGTGATGCTGACGGATAACGGTGACGTCATTTGTCTCAATTGGTCCGAATGACCATAGAAATGTTGTCCCAGGGTTAGGGCACTGATGAAAATCCACAGATACATTAATGCTCTGGTACGCTTCCATCAGGACGAAATGGCTTGAGCCCCAAAAAACGGATTTTGAGCAAAGCGAAAAATCTATTTTTGGGTGAGATAGCCATGTCGTCCTGATGGACCCACCCTTCTTTTCTAAAAAGAAAAGATCTTCACAGTATCCCTCCCGAAGTACTGTATCTGCAGCACCATGCTCAATGCTACAAGGAATGTTCGCCATCTTGGATATGGCGCTGTTATGATACTCAATAGTAATATGAGAACTAGGGTAACCTTGATACGGCTCCCATTCTATTCTGCCACTTCCCCCTCGAAGCGTAAACGCTATTAGGGGTGCAGATTGCTATGTGGCGTGTCAAGAATACATCCTCTGATATTATGCGATATCCTTGTGAGAAATTTATGGATATTCGCACCAGGAGTTAGAATTCTGGAGACTTAAAGCTAAGATATACCGCCAAGCACAGTATATATATATATATATATATATATATATATATATATATATATATATATATATCTATATATATATATATATATATAGATATATATATATATATATATATATATATATATATATATATATATATATATATATATATATATATATATATATAGATATATATATATATATATATATATCTATATATATATATATATATATATATATATATATATATATATATATATATATATATATATATATATATATATATATATATATATATATGTATACAGTATTTATATATATATATATATATATATATATATATATAAATATATATATATATATATATATATATATATATATATATATATATATATATATATATATTTATATACATATATATATATATAATATATATATATATATATATATATATATATATATATATATATATATATATATACATATATATATATATATATATATATATAGATATAATATAGGTAGGTAGGTAGTATGTTGGCTAGGGCACCAGCCATCTGTTGAGATACTACCGCTAGAAAGTTATTGGATCCTTTGATTCATCAGACAGTACTATATTGGATCCATCTCTCTAGTCATGGTTCATTCTTTCATTGCCTACGCATACACTGAAGAGTCTGACCATTTGTTTATACTTCTCTGTCATCCTACTCATGACAACAATGAGATTAACAAAAAATTCTTCTTCGCTTAAGGGGTTTTCTACTGTAATGTAATTGTTCAGTGGCTACTTCCTCTTGGTAAGGTTAGAAAAAAGCAGCTCTTCTAGGAGAAGGACGTTCCAAAATCAAACAATTGTTCTGTAATTTTGGGTAGTGCCATAGCTTCTGTACTATGGTTAACTTAAATTAGAGTTCTCTTGCTTGAGGGTACACTTGAGCATACTATTCTGTCTTTTTTCTATTCCTCTGGTTTCTTTTACGTTTCTTTATTTTATATATGAAAGATCCAATTAAAAGTTGTTGCTGCCTTTGAAAATTTTTATTTTGATGTTTCATAATTTTACTTGTAATTATTTATTTCCTTGTTTTCTTTCTTGCTAGTCTATTTTCCCCGGTTGAAACCCTTCGGGTTTTAACATCCTACTTTTCTAACTAGGATTGTATCTTAGCTTGTAATGACATATATATATATATATATATATATATATATATATATATATATATATATATATATATATATATATATATATATATATATATATATATATATATATATATATATATATATATATATATATATTTATATATATATACATATATATACATGCATGTATATATATATATATATATATATATATATATATATATATATATATATATATATATATATATATATATATATATATATATATATATATATACATTTATATATATGAATATATATGCATATATATATATATATATTTTTGGGCTCAAGCCATGTCGTCCTGATGGAAGTTCCTAAAGGGTAGCTTCCTTGGGTATATATAACTACGGCGATATTCCCAGAGAATTTACCCAAAGGTACCCAGAATTCTAACTCCTGGAGCAAATATCCCTAATAAAAGAACCAGGGATATCGCGAAATATCAGAGGACGTATTCTTGACACGCCACATAGCAATCTGCACCCCGAACAGAGTTAACACTTCGAAGGGGTCAATTGGCAAGAAAACGAAAACAAGAAAGAAAGGAGAGCCGCTCGCAAGGTATCTCTCCTCTCCCGTTTCGTAAGCGTGCATTGCGCCGCTCACGGCGCCATCTGTATTCCTTTTTGCGTAGCTCAACAACTCGGTGTTTTTCACTGTGTTTCTCGCAATTCTTGGATTATTTCAATTTATAATGCTTTCTCCAACTTCTTCTGCTTCTGATAAGTTGAGTATTATCTCTTTTATGTATAAATGTAAGCTCTTGGTAATTTTAAAAGTGATTTGATAGTGATATCGTTGTTACAAGAGCTGTTGCCTACCGGAGGCGTCCTGGACGCTGTCGCTCGCTAGGTATGAGTTATTTAGTTAGCCAGACCGACGTTCCCGGCTGTTTCGCTTTAATAATTTTAGCTGTTTAGCGTTACATAGGATTTCTTTATATGATGCTTTTAGTATTTTTGTTTTGGCGAAGGATTTGCCGATTCTGGCCTACGCTAGACCTTGTAGCCTAGTCGTTTGGCAAAAGTACTTTCCTGCATGATATTCAAATTTCCGAGTGTTTTAAAATTTTATTGAAGCTTTAGGCAGTTTTATACATTTAAGATTATGTTGATTTTCTTCCAAGATAGTATACCAGTGAGTTTCGCTGATTTAGGTAATCGATTCTCTTTGCACCTAGGCTAGTTGTCTATGGGGCCTTAGTATACTTTCTCACACTCCCCGGTTGCTCTCTTCTCTTCGGAGAAGGTGTGCAATCCCTTTCCCTCTGTTTAAGCCTTGGGCTTAACCCTAATGGGTTATCTGAATTGACTTTAGATACAACTACATTAGGGTTTTTCTGTTCCTTCCTGTTTCCAGTAAGTCTGGCTTCAGGGAGGGGGCAGGACATCAGAGTTCTTAGTCTGAGTCTGTTTATGTCTAGCTTGTGGTTGAGATTCCCTTGCTAGACTGACAACAGACATAGGAGGCTTAGCCTCCTTAGTTCACTTTCGAAGGTTTCTGTACGAGATAATTCCTTCTTCTTGTGATCTAGAAGACTAGTCCAGTGTTGTTGTTCTCGATGTGGAGGATAAGATCCTCTTTTCTGTGAATAACAACGCCTTCCTTGCTTTGGTTCTGAGGGAGTTGGCAAGTATTGCTGGCCTCCCTCCTCGGATCTCCCCTAGGCTAAGATGAGTTTTCTTGGCTGCGGGTGATTCATTATTAGAGCAAAGTTGGCAGGACCCTCTTCTCCCTTTCCCCCTCTTTCCTTTGTGATGGCCTAGCCATTGCATTCCTGTCTGTCATTCTACATCCGTACCTAGCATAGGTTAGGATGTGGGGTTGACTCAGTCCCTTGCTGGCCGGCAGTGCGTGCCGGCCGGCAAGGATCTTCTGCTTTGAGTGCTGCCCGGACCTCCCTTGGTCTCTCATCCATGTTTGTCTGTAGAGCCAGGTGGCATTGGTCAGGAAGCCTGAAGTTTTATTCTCCCCTTCCTTATGTGCACTCTTTCGGGTTGCCGGGTTATGAGGTAGTACAGTCTCTTATCCCGGCATCCATTCTATTTTTCTTCTAGTGTTGTACCCTAGCCCGGCTGCCGGCCTGAGTGGCCGGCAGCCGGGCAGTCGGAGTTCTCTGGTTCTTTTGCTGCCGGCCGGCATTGGTTGTATACCTTTGCCGGCCGGCTATATATCACACCATTGCTGCTGGCCGCTACGATTAGTGGCCGGCAGCCAGGTGCTATCTTATGTAGTTGCCGGCCGGCAGTCATTGCCGGCCGGCACATGCATTTGAACCAGCGTTCTTCCACCTTACAGTTCATAAGTAGTATACTTAGGAACTAGTTTAGGTGTGTGCCGGCCGGCACATTACCTTCTATGCTGTAGCCATTATTTTTCAGTATAGTATATACTTTAGGGAGAAAACTATAGTATAGTATTTGTTACAACACTAAGTTTTTCTAACACTTTTGTGTTGTCTCGCACAACCCTTTGGTGTAACCTTACAGATAAAGAAAGTGAGTTCTTTCTTGTCTACTATCCAGCATTTTAAAATCATTTTTTGGGTGTGAGCTACACCTGTTTCCTCTGGAAATTATTCATTGGTTGCTCTAGAATAGATTAACCATACGATTTTATTATCTGGAAGGTTGCAGCAATTGACTGTGCGGGAAATACAAGTGTGTGTCTTTCCTTTCTAGTTTAGTTGTGCTAAGCTATGTATATCCAGTGATACGTAGTTCACTTGATACTCATGGAATTTCCTTCTCTTTACAGGAGGACCATCCGAAGTGTGGAAGCGTTTTCTGCAACGTCCGCAGCAAAAACTTCTGCGGACATGATTTGTGTAGGAGGCACGCAGCATGCGCAGTCTCCAAAGGTGATCTCCGGTATTGGGACCCGCAGGTATGTACCGTGTGGATAAACCTGATTACTGAGGCTTTTGATTCCCCTAAGATGGTGGAGTCAAGGGACGTAGCAAGGGAGAAGCTTCGTACCTGGGTAAGGGGCTTTCAGAAGAACACTTCTGGGCCCTATCTTCCAAGTGAGAAGATGAGGGCTTACCTTTTCCCCAGGGCGTCAGCTGATGCAGTGATTCCCCAGCCTCAAGTGGAAATACCAGTGGTTCAGATCCCTGTGGATTCTGAAGTCGCGGACGCCCTGCAGGACATCCAATTGGATGATAGGATGTCGGAGGTGTCCGAGCGTCTGGAAGATGACCTTCTGGCAGAAGACCAGGATGAAGAGCAGGCTCCAGACAATGAAGAGGAAGAGGTCGACGAGGTGTCGGCTACTCCGGTTCAGGCCCCTGAACCTATTCCCTCAACATCGTCCTCTCTCCCAGATGAGCTGGGAAAGACCCTTTCCTCCATCGTTGGAATGATCCAACAGAAGCAGAGGGAGAATAATGAGAAGGCGGCTGCAATGGAGCTGGAGATGCGGAGACTTGCAGCATCACGTGGGCCCCAGAAGAAGCTCAGCGTGAAAGACCTTCCCGTGTGCTCAGATGTTAACCCTTGGAAGTATGCTGAGCACATGCCTATGACGACGGGAAAAATCGTCATTTCGGAGAAGTTGGGCTCAGTCCCCCTTGAGGAGGTGGAATTCTGGCCCAGCAAGGAGTCGTATCCGGACTGTTATGTCCGTCGAAGGAAGGAACCAGCCTCAAAGGAAGAAACAGAGCCGAAGGAGGTCATAGTTTTGGACCACGCTAAGGCTCAAGCTTTATTGTCAAGCTCGATGAAAGACAGGGGCTTCTCAAACTCGAAGGTACCTGCTTTGAGTAAGAAGCACCCTTCCTTTGTGTCTTCTCCTTCTAGAGCCTTCCCCTTTATGCAGAAAGGGTTTATGGCTGTGCTGAAAGCAGTCGAGGCAGGTAACCCATACCCCTCCTTGGAGGAGTGTAAACCTCTGTCTTTGGCCCTACCCATGGACCACAAGGACTGGAAGGACGTCCATCTTACCTTCTCAGTCGGGAAGTTGGAGGCTGATATTGCCGGACGTCAGTTCGGTGAGAACCTCCCCAAGCTGTCTGACTTTCTTTTGCGAAGGGAGCTTGAGACAAAAGAAAGACTTGCTGCCTCAATGTCTCATCAGACGACTCTGGAGACAATGGCAAGTGACCCCAAGGTCCATGAGATGTTCATGGTAGTGGCTAAGACACACCTAGTCACAGTGACGAAGGACTTTTATAGCTTCGTCAAAGCTAGGAGGGCTTGTAGGGAGTTCGTGTTCGCCTCGGCTGCGGTGAGGCACGAGCCAAGGAAGCTAATCTCCTTCAACATTTGGGGCAAAGACTTCTTCCCTAGTGAAGCGGTCAAGGAGGTTGTATATAAGGCCGCCACGGAGAATAGAAACCTTCTCCAGAAGTGGGGCCTATCCCTCAAGAGAAAGTCTTCCCCAGATGAGGGTCCCCAGCCAAAGAGGAAGACTAAGAAGACTAGGCTACCCTCTCGGCCAGCCAAGCCATTCAGACAGCAGCAGCAACAGCAATTTCCTATGCCTACAGTGCCCCAGATCGTGGCACAAACCCCGACCACGTACCAGTGGGTACCCCAAGCCGTGTCGACGCAGTCTCCGGCATTTAACCCAGCGTTCGAAGGGCAGTCAACTACCTTTCGAGCGAAGCCTAGAGGAGCAGCCAGAGGTTTGTCTAGACGCCCCTCAATGGGGAGGGGATTCAGGGGTGGTCGCGGTCAAGGAGGCAAGGCCTCAGGGCAACAGCAGTCAAAGTGAGATGATACCGGTAGGAGGGAGACTTCAGAATTTTCGGGATCGGTGGACCTTCGATCCCTGGGCCCACAGCCTACTCAAGAATGGACTGGGTTGGAGCTGGTACAGCACTCCACCCCCGTGCCCTCGATTTTTCCAACACTCCACCCCCGTTCTGGAGGAGTACATTCAAGAACTGTTGGAGAAAAGGGTTATCCGAAAGGTAAAGTCCATCAAATTCCAAGGGAGGCTGTTTTGTGTTCCCAAGAAGGACTCAGAAAAACTCAGAGTCATTCTGGACTTGTCGCCACTCAACAAGTTCATTGTGAACTGCAAGTTCAAGATGCTAACACTGCAACACATAAGGACCTTACTGCCCAAGAGGGCATTTACCTTCTCTATAGATTTGTCAGACGCCTATTGGCACGTTCCAATCAATCGTCAACCTTCCCCCTACCTAGGGTTCAAGCTACATCGAAGACTCTACGCCTTCAGAGCCATGCTATTCGGGCTAAACATAGCCCCAAGGATCTCCACGAAGCTTGCGAGCGTAGCTCTCAAACAATTACGCCTAAAGGGAATCCAGGTGGTAGCCTACCTGGACGACTGGCTAGTGTGGGCAGCATCCAAGACAGAATGTTTGCAAGCTTCCCTACAGGTGATCCAGTTCCTAGAGTATCTAGGCTTCAAGATCAACAGAAAAAAGTCTCAACTTTCTCCATCTCAAAAGTTCCAGTGGTTGGGAATCCACTGGGACCTAGTGTCACACCAACTCTCCATCCCGGCGAAGAAGAGGAAGGAGATAGCTGGTTCTGTCAAGAGACTTCTGGATTCCGAAAGGATATCAAGACGCGAACAGGAGAGAGTGCTGGGTTCTCTCCAGTTTGCTTCAGTAACAGACCGGGTGCTAAGAGCACAGCTAAAGGATGCAACCGGAGTTTGGAGAAGTTATGCATCAAACGCGTGAAGAGATCTGATAAGACCAGTTCCGCTTCGTCTACGTACGCTTCTCAAGCCTTGGTCCCAAGTCAGGCAACTAAAGAAATCGGTACTTCTTCAGCCACCTCCCCCCTCGTTGACTATTCACACAGACGCCTCGAAGGAGGGGTGGGGAGGTCATTCTCATCGGAAGAAGGCCCAAGGGACTTGGTCCAATCTATTCAAGACATTTCACATAAACTTTCTGGAAGCTATGGCAGTACTCCTTACATTGAAGAAAGTCTCCCCTCGTCGCTCGATCCACATAAGGTTGGTGCTGGACATTGAGGTGATTGTGAGATGCTTGAATCGACAAGGATCGAGGTCACCACCACTCAACCAGGTGATGTTGGCCATCTTTCGACTGGCGGAAAAGAAGAAGTGGTACCTGTCGGCAGTTCACCTTCAAGGAGTCCGCAATGTGACAGCGGACACTCTATCCAGGTTCACACCGATAGAGTTGGAATGGTCCCTAGACGCAGGATCATTCTCCTTCATCCTGAGTCAAGTCCCAGAACTGCAGATAGACCTCTTTGCAACGAAAGACAGCAAGAAGTTACCCCCTTTACGTGTCCCCGTACGGGGATCCCTTGGCGGAAGCAGTGGACGCGATGTCCCTCGACTGGAACAGATGGTCCAGGATTTACCTGTTCCCTCCTCACAACCTTCTGTTGAGGGTCCTCAACAAACTGAGATCCTTCAAGGGAGTAGCGGCAATAGTGGCTCACAAGTGGCCGAACAGCGTGTGTTTCCCTCTGGCATTGGAACTACGGCTGAAGTGTCTACCGTTATCAGACCCAGTTCTGACCCAGCGAGTTCAGAAGTCGACTGTCTGCGCTTCATCACAGAAAACCCGGAACCTGCAGCTCATGATTTTCTCTCCCTAGCGGTGAGAAAACGTTTCGGGATTTCGAAAGACAGTATAGACTTCCTAGAGGAATATAAGTGCAAATCTACTAGAAGGCAATATGAGTCATCATGGAGGAAATGGGGGGCCTTTGTCAAGGCGAAGAATCCGCAAAAGATCTCGACGGACTTCTGCTTATCTTTCTTCATCCACCTCCATGGTCAAAGGTTAGCAGCCAACACAATATCAACGTGTAAATCTGCTTTGACAAGACCCATTTTATATGCCTTCCAGGTCGACCTCGCTAATGATATTTTTAATAAAATTCTGAAAGCCTGTGCTAGGCTTAGACCATCAGCACCTCCAAAGCCCATTTCATGGTCTTTAGATAAAGTTCTTCATTTCGCTTCGCTGTTGAACAATGAGGAGTGTGCTTTAAAGGATTTGACCCAAAAAGTCATTTTCCTATTTGCACTCGCGTCGAGGGCCAGGGTTAGTGAAATTGTAGCCCTCTCGAGAGAGGAGGGTCGTGTTCAGTTCTTGGATGGGGGAGAACTGAACCTGTTTCCGGATCCTACGTTTCTCGCCAAGAACGAGTTACCCACCAACAGGTGGGGACCCTGGAGAATCTGCCCTCTGAAAGAAGATGCATCTCTATGTCCAGTGTTATGCCTAAAGGTCTATCTTCGTAGAACTTCAGACTTCAGGAGTGGTCAACTATTCAGGGGAGAAACATCAGGCTCAAATTTATCACTGAAACAACTTAGGGCGAAAATCACCTATTTTATTCGCAGAGCGGATCCAGACAGTACACCCACAGGTCACGATCCGAGGAAAGTTGCCTCATCCTTAAATTTCTTTAATTGTATGGATTTTGAACATCTTCGTTCATACACTGGCTGGAAGTCTTCCAGAGTGTTCTTTCGTCACTATGCGAAGCAAGTGGAGCAACTAAAGAGGTCTGTGGTAGCAGTGGGTAGTGTCATTAACCCTGCTGTTTAACTCTGCGAGGAACAGTGGATTTAATTGGGACGATTAATTCCGGGGTGAGTGTGTAGTTACGAACTGTTCTACAAACTAATTGTTAGGGCACTGCGTTGCCCACATTGACTGTTCCACGTTCAAAGGTGAACCTAGCATAAGTGCAGACATGTGTGCCGAGCGTTTCCAACGCTAATGTAACTGATTAGTAATACAGACTTTTATGATTTTGATACCTCGGTATGTTAAAAGTGGCGCTAATGTTTTTCTTTCTGATAAACAAGTTTCTGTTTACTATCATGCTTATGCTTATTTGTTGGTTATCCTCCTCTTATATATATATATAATGGTTGTTTAACCTGTTTTATTTATTGTTTGACAATAAACTAGTTCTTGTGAACCTTGCGTCTCCTTCACCTGTGTCAATTTATTTGATATAATTTTGCATTACGTTCTATGTATATTTATCTGGGATAATTCTAATAGATTGTTCCTTTATGCAAGCATTCTTTGCATTGGTTTATGTTTTCCCTTGGCGGGAGAACTCCATGCCCTGAGGGGACGGTGGTGGATATGCAAGTTTTCCGCCTACTCGGATATAACCCTTTGTCCAATCCAGTATTGAACGGAGAACTGGTCGATATTTCATATTGACTCAGTGGCTCTTTACAAACTATGCTTTACATGATATAGGGTGAGACCACTATATTGGCTTGTCTGTTATTCATACATAGGTATATGTACTCTTCGAGACTTTTCCAGAGTCTAGTAGGACTCTTCCCTGTAGGGGGCAGGAAGCACTAACATGGTCTATGGTTAGTTGAAAAGATGTATGACGGTAACATCTTAGGTCTCTAGGTCTAGTTGGCCGGGAAATACCTTCGGGGAGTACGGCACGTTTTGAGAATCCACAGATACAGTAATGCTCTGGTATACTTCCATCAGGACGACATGCTTGAGCCCAAAAAACGGATTTTGAGCGAAGCGAAAAATCTATTTTTGGGTGAGATGGCCATGTCGTCCTGATGGACCCCGCCCTTCCCTTTCATTTAAAGGGCTGTAGGTCCCCTCCCTACATACAGTATCTGTAGCACCTCGTGTATCGCTACAAGGAATACAGATGGCGCCGTGAGTGGCGCAATGCACGCTTACAAAACGGGAGAGGAGAGATACCTTGCGAGCGGCTCTCCTTTCTTTCTCGTTTTCGTTTTCTTACCAATTGACCACTTCGAAGTGTTAACTCTGTTCGGGGTGCAGATTGCTATGTGGCGTGTCAAGAATACGTCCTCTGATATTTTGCGATATCCCTTTTATTAGGGATATTCGCTCCAGGAGTTAGAATTCTGGGTACCTTAAGGTAAATTCTCTGGGAATATCGCCGTAGTTATATATACCCAAGGAAGCTACCCTTTAGGAACTTCCATCAGGACGACATGGCCATCTCACCCAAAAATAGATTTTTCGTGTCGCTCAAAATCCGTTTATATATATATATATATATATATATATATATATATATATGTGTGTATATATATATATATATATATATATATATATATATATATATATATATATATATATATATATATATATATATATATATATATATATATATATAATCACATGCATGAAAATAATTTTTTTCAAAATAAATAAAAAATACTCTTTATTATCAAAATCGCTCTGCCACGGATCACAGTCTAATAATAGCCTATATTCTGTATGTGATAAGTACTGTACCACTCGTGTGTCATACATGCTCATACAATGTAATGCTATTGCGTTTTTTCATCTGTTGCTCTTTCCCACACTGATGATAGACCCACCCGTTTAAGTCTGCTATAGCATATTCAGGTTTTCTTGATTTTTTGTGGCATTCTTGGTCATAAGGGCTTGTATAAAAGCCCATTGTCTTTTGAATAAAGGGTACTTACATTAACCTCGCCTCTCTTTTAGAAACTAACAGTTCCATTGTCATTGGTACCAACCAGAGTGATTACTTCATACCACCTTTCTCACCCATCCATTCGCCCTACCCTTGTTACAATGCTGCTCATTGAACCTGCCTCTTTGAAACCTGTTGCCTCAATGAAACTGCGGAGATGCGTTCGCCTGGTTCTAGCGTGCCATAGTACAGTTTCACATCAAGGGTATGATTTGCTCAAGCAGCAAAACCTATTGTGTCCCCTCGATGATCCCCGAGGACAATTTCACAGACATCTCCTGTTGGCTTTGCGACCAAGGGCACATCCCAATAGAGTATGATACCCTCAAAAATACCTACTGGAGCAATACTCACCATTACCAGTCACCCGTATAGCCAAGGTTTTCCAGCTCTCTCAACAGCTGGTGGGGGACCAAAAGATTTTGCTTGCCCACAGGGAAATAACCAGTATTGCTGCCTTGCAACCTGCCGTAGACTGCTCTCCTTCGAAAATGAACCTAACTTGTGCTCTTTGGGCACAACGCCTATCCGAACCTGTACGCACTGTATTTCTATCATCATATCAATACAACGCGGCCCCTAGTTTTCGCCATATTAAGGCTTCTGGCACCAGATTGTTTGATAGCCGCTAAATAAACATTGCTGAAATGGAAGAAATAGGCTTTTGTTAAGAGAACTCAATCATTGCCTCTACACATCATCATGATGAAAGATGGCTCCCTACTCCCTTGTGGAGATTACAGGTGTTTGGAGATGCAGACGGAACCAGATCATTATCCCCTCCCAAACATCGCTGACGTTACAACCTTGCTTTAAGTAAATATTTTCTCCACGCTCGACCTGTTGAAGGGGGTATTATCAGCTGCCCATGAACCTAGCAGACATCCCCAAGACCATCATCATCCCCTCTTTGGTACACACATCTTTAATTACTCTTATTTTGGCCTTCATAATGCTGGGGCCACTTTTAAATGCCTCACGGATGGATTCTTAGGGGATCTCTCTTTCTGCGTATGTTTAATGGATGACATAACTGTGTTCTCTTCTTCCAAAGAGGAACCTACGCATCGTTCTCTACTGCCTACAACAGAATGGCCTTGTAGTCTGGTACGACAAGTGTACCTTTGACAGAAACAAACTAACGTTCTTAGGGCACCGCATCACTCCTGAAGGTAGCCACCCTCCTCCTGAGAAGGTAGCAGATGTTCAGAACTTACCCAGCCTTTGACTGTCAAAGCACTGCAAGAATTCTTGGGCATGATAAACTATTATCATCGGTTCCTGCCAACCATCACCACCATTCCTAGCCCCCTCTACACCTTCTGCAACGGCAAACCAAAAACTTGAGGTGGGGTCGTCTTTAAGAAGCAGGCTTTTGCAACACAAAAAATGCCCTAACATTTGCTGCTGCTTTCACTTTATCCATACCACAAGCCCTTCTCCTTCTCCCTATCGATGCCAGTGACGTCAATATTGATACAGTACTCAAGGAGCTGGTTAACGGCTTGCCCCACCCATTGGTCTTCATCAGTAGAAAACTGTCCAAGACAGAATCTGGCTACTCTACCTTCGACTGCGAATTGCTGGAGGCGCATTTGGCTGTTCGTCATTTTTGTCACTTCATAGATGGTACGTTCTTCATCATTTGCAGAGACCACTTGCCTCTTGTGCACACCTTCACTCGATATTCGATGCCTGGTCTGCCCGTCAATGTCGACGTCTCTCTGCCATGGCTGAATACAATTGCACCCTTCAAGCCACATGTGGGAAAATTAATCTTGTTGCCGATGCCCTGTCATGAAATACATTGGCTGCCATTCACCTGGAATCTGATCACAATGCCTTTGCAGAAGCCCAATGAAAAGATATAGAATACCAAGCATGTAGGACACCATGCACATCCCTCCATTGGGGAGACGTCGCCCTTAATGACTACAACGCTACCCTCCTCTGTGACGTCAGTATTGGTAGACAACGACCATGGATACCTGCTCCCATGCTCCGACAGGTGTTTGACTTCATCCATGGCCTCTCACATCCCTTGCACTGATCTAGTACACACCTACTGAAGACGAAGTTCAACTGACACGACATTATTAAGCATACTAAGGATTGTTTCAAAAGTACTTTGACATGGATTCAGGAGGGGATACCTTTTGTCAACCTCAGTATTGTTTTGCCCACATTCATGTTGACGTAGCGGGTCCCCTATTGTTACGATCCTCGTGGGGATCGAACCAGGTTCTGTTGAATTGATCAATGAAATGGGGACTTTCCAACTACAAAACACAATGAAACAAAAGGAAATATAGAAAGAAAACTCGCAAAAGAAAACATAATTTTATTTACAACTAGTCAAAGGTAAATGTTTCTTGATTGAGTACTTAGGAAGCACTGAACCAAACAAAGAAAATCATTTGATTAAACTACACTCCAGCAAATGGGGGAACAGTCAAGATGGCAGATAAATAATACAAAAAGAATACTACTCTTCTCAGCAGCTCTCGACGGTTGACAGGGACGGAGATATTTCAGGTCCAGGCGTTTCGTCTTTGGTAATGAGGGCGGGTGGCAACTCGTTCTGACATCTCGGACAAAGCTGGTTACGTCTGCATTCTGGTCCTTACGCCTTCTCTTCTTCTCTGAGCTTGTTCTCCCTCTCTCTCTCTCTCTCTCGGGCTTCCTCCTCTTCTGTCTTTCGTGTTCTCTCCTTCTCTCGTTCGCGTGGAAGTTTATATATCCCTGTATGGGAGGGGTTAACTATGGACAGTTCCATATAAGGAAATTTTCTCGTTTCTTCATCCTCATTGGTGTTCCTAAAAACCATGCCTCTGATAACACCTAGACGAACGCTCTGCTGGTGTAATCGAAATCCATATCTCCCTATAATTGAAGCGAGGCATCTGTTTACCTCCAGCTAATGTATATTCTTCGGCAACAAACACTGTTCTTCTTGTCCTATGGTTTCCTTGGTCTGCTATAGACAGGGGATCGTTATGCTCAAAGACCGCCAGCCTAGGCACATATCTTGACGGTGACAGTTTTGTAAACACTGGCGGGATTCTACTCTCTCTCTCTCTCTGCTTCTCTAAGAGTAGAAAAATCACATGTTTTAACATTCTTTTCTATATTATTCTATCTACCCATGACACGTCCCCCTAAAAGAAAATAAAAGGAAAATCTACTGATTTTATCTTTTTTTTAAACAAAATTATCAAAGGAGAAAATCACTTATCCCTAAACTGAGAGACAATTACTTCATTACTCTCGTATCATGTACCTAAAACCAAAACACACTCTTACGTGTAGATAAGAAAAAAAAAACAAAAACAGAAAGAAAACAAACGTCCATATCATTCTGAAAAGTCTCTAGAAAGACTGTCGGCTATTACATTATTCTTTCCCTTTATATGAACTATCTTAAATCATAATCTTGTAATTCTAAACTCCAACGCATGAGACGTTTATTTATATTCTTAAACCTATCTAAGTAAACTAATGGATTGTGATCAGTATACACAGTTAAAACATGACCACTACGTACATAAATCTCAAAATGTTGCAAGGTTGATACTAAACTAAACAATTCCTTCTCAATAGTTGAATAATTCTGCTGTGCTTTACTTAACTATATAACTTCTTCGAATAATAAGCTACAGGGTGCTTGGTCCCGTTCACTTCTTGCAACAGAACTCCTCCTATTCCATTATCACTTGCATCTATCGCTAAATTAAATTCCTTGCTAAAATCGGGCAACATTAGTACGGGCTCGTGAATCATTATGGCCTTTAACTTATTGAAAGCTTCGATACATTCATTATCAAATACAAAACTTCGTCCTTTCTTGAAAAGATTAGTTATTGGAGCACTTATTTCTGAAAAATTAGGAACAAATCGGCGGAAATATGAAATCATTCCGATGAATCTCATTGCCTGTTTTTTACTGGTAGGAATTGGGAAGTTGATGATAGCTTCTATGTTCCCATCTTTTGGACAAATCTTACCTAGACCTACCTTATGACCCAAATATGTGATCGAGGTTTTTCCGAATTCACATTTCTTCAGATTTAAAACAAGTTTTGCTTTTTCAAGTGCTGACAATACTTTAGCTAAAATGCGTAAATGTTGCTCCCACGTATCTGAAAATATTACAAGATCATCCAAATACACGACACAGTTATCAATTCCATTTAAAACTCTATTCATTAATCTTTGAAAAGTACTCGCTGCATTCCCTAGACCAAAAGCCATAACTTTGGGTTCATAACTACCGAAAGGTGTTATGAAAGCAGATATTTTCAGTGCTCGACTACTTAAAGGTACTTGCCAATAACCTTTGCCAAATCAAGTTTAGAAATAAACTTAGCATTTCCTATTTTATCTAAACAATCTTCTATCCTGGAGAGAGGAAAATTACTTTGTTTCGTAACACTATTCACTTTTCTAAAATCAATACACAGCCTATCTGATCCATCTTCCCTCTTAACAAGAACTATTGGAGAACACCAGTCACTTTCGCTAGGAACAATCAAACCATTGTCTAGCATATACTTAATTTCCTGTCGAACTGAATTTGCTTTTTCTGGGCTTAGACGATAAGGGCTTTGTCTAATGGGTTTTGTGTCCTGCAACTCAATATCGTGTTCTAAAAGATTAGTCAAACCCAATTTATCACTAACAGTTTCTGAATAATTTGAAAACACATTGAATAATTCCCTTGTTTTTTCTTCCTCTAAGCTAGAATTAAACAACATGAAATTATTAAGAACATCCGAGTTCTTCTCAAAAGCAATCTCTCTCTGGGACACTGTTACAACTGGCATTGGACGTTCATTATATTTCTTTAGCAAGTTGATGTGCAACCACTTAGCTCTACGCTTACCCATATCAATTAAATAATTCAAATTTCCCCTTTTTTCTATGATAGGAAATGGACCTTCGAACTTATAAGATAAGGAGGGACCTTCTTTCTGGACTAATACTAAGACTTTATCACCCACATGGAAAATTCTGTCTTTAGCTTTAAGATCGTACTTTCTTTTAGTTTCCCCTTGACGGTTGCTCTCGTTTTCTTTGGCCATCTGCCAGGCTTTCCTTAAATCCTCTTTATGATTTTCGATATTCTGTATGTAATCCTTTCTACCTTCTTCTTGCATTAACTTACACTTTAAAATTTCTAAAGGTCCTTTAGCGGTGTGACCGAACAACAAATCAAAAGGACTAAATCCCGTGGTGTCATTAGGAGTTAATCGTAAAGCCAACAAGACAAAAGGTAACTTTTCTTCTCAATCATGTTCGAAATTATTACACAACTTCCTTAAGCAACTTTTCAACGTTTGATGAAAACGTTCAACAATTCCTTGTGATTCAGGGTGGTACGGGGTGGAAGTTACAAGTTTAATCCCTAACTCTTTCATTTTATCTCTGAAATACTTTGATACAAAATTGCTACCATTATCACTCTGTATAACGCAAGGAAGTCCAAATTTAGAGAAATAGTTCAGCAAGCGTTTAACTACAGTTTTTGCATTGCAATTTCTTACTGGGATTGCTTCTGGATATCGTGTTAGTCTATCAATGATTGTTAATAGATAGATATTCCCTCCCTTACTTCTGGGCAAAGGGCCTACGATATCAATTACGATATTCTCAAAAGGTTCTCCTACCGATGGGATATTACATAATGGAGCCCTGGGAATCACTTGATTAGGTTTGCCAGCAATTTGACATTCGTGACAACTTAAAACATATCTCTTCACATCACTTTTCATTTTAGGCCAAAAGTACGTTTTAGTTATACACTTGAATGTTTTATTTACTCCTAAATGTCCTTGTTCATCATGTGCTAATTTCAAAATTGATTCACGAAGTTTCCTAGGAGTTACTAATTGCTCTATGACCTCCTCTTTGCTACCTGTCTTAGGACGAACATAGCGACACAAAAGTTCGTCTTTTAAACTAAATGTTTCCTTACAAACATTTTCAGGTTCATCATCCAATTCACATTCAAAAATTCTAGTCAGTGTTTCATCTTCCCTCTGCATCTTAACTAGTTCATCCTTATTCAATAAGCTAGTTTCTGAAACACTAATCTGTACATCACTTCTTTTGACAGCTACATCATCATCTCTGCTCACATCATCAACATTTGTAAAGTCAGTTTCCTCAGCTACACTCATGCTAAGCTCCTCATCATTGCCTCTATTACCTACGTTCGAATCCTCGAACAACCTATGACCGTAGTCACTATCTGTATCTAATCCTGACCTGGTTACTATCATTTCAGGCACTTGAACTTCACTTAAAATAGGATTCACACACTTGGAGGTAGTTAAATCGTTACCAACAATAATGTCAACGCCGTCTACGGGCAAAGTATCCATGACTGCTAGTTTTACATCTCCTGTTACTAACTGACTTTCCAATTTCATCTTTAACAAAGGACAAACTACACAAGTGTTCGGAAACCCACCTAGCATAACTTTTTCTTTCATGCTGATTATTACATTCCTTGGTACACTCTCTCTCTCCTAACGAGTGATACGGCCGCTCCCGTATCTCTAAGCAAAACTACTTCCCTTGAATCACCTCCTTTAAGAGAAGAAATTCAACCTTCAGACAAAAATTCACCATAATGTTTCCTAGTTTCTTTCAAGAGACTATTCCTTCCTGAAGAAAGATTATTAACTAGTGACACAGGTTTCTTCACTTTCGTACTTTCTACTGTGCAATTCCTAGCTATATGACCTTTCTTATTACAATTGTAACAAGTGACCTCTGAATTACTGACTGCCCATTGACTCCTACAGTACCGAGAAATATGACCTTCCTTCCCACATGTGTAACAATAATAATGATAATAATAATCCCGGTTCCTATTATCGTTATTGTTAGAACTACTTTTACTATGTTGTGCCTTACTTGACAAAAGATCGTTTTTCTTTTTACTGCCACTTAAACCATGTGTGAGACTGTACTCATCTGCTAATCTCGTAGCACCGGCAAAAGATGTTTCACGCCTATCTTCTATATATAATTTGATGTCTGGGGATATGTTATCTTTGAAACTTTCTAACAAAACTAAGTTCTTGAGATCTTCAAAATTATCGACTTCAGCGGAAGTCAACCAATCACAAAACGATCTTTCTAACTTCTTTCCGTACTCTACATAAGTACTAGTATCATCTCTCTTCAAACTTCTAAACTTCTTACGGTACGCCTCTGGTACCAATCTGTATGCACTAAGTACGGTTTCTTTCACAGTATCATAATCTTCACTTTCATCCTCAGACAAACAACTATACACAGAATGTGCTTTACCACTTAAAACTGATTGTAAATACAAAGTCCACTGTCTTTTAGGAGCGCCTACTCTGTTCATTAACTTTTCAAAAGACATAAAATATTTCGTAACATCTTCCTCATCAAATTTCGGTATAAGTTTAAGCACTGCACTCATATCAAAACTATCAGTGTCACTATTTAAAGATGAATTACTCCCTGATCTGCTACCTGACCGACTGTTATGAAGAGTTTGTCTTAAACGAGCCATTTCTAACTCATGCTTACGCTGTTTTTCATTTTCTTCTCGCTTTCTTTCATTTTCTTCTCTTTCAGCTGCTCTTTCATCTCTCTCTAACACTTCCTGTTCTCTCTTAATAACATATTCACGGAGATCATCGCCATCTAGACCAAGAAGTTTACCTGAATCTATCAAATCTCTCGTAATCGCACTAATTCTGCCTCTTTCTATATTCTCCCTGTTTCAATTGGTTATGTAGTCGAAAATTCTGCCAAAGGTCGCCAAGTGTTACGATCCTCGTGGGGATCAAACCAGGTTCTGTTGAATTGATTAATGAAATGGGGACTTTTCAACTACAAAACACAATGAAACAAAAGGAAATATAGAAAGAAAACTCGCAAAAGAAAACATAATTTTATTTACAACTAGTCAAAGGTAAATGTTTCTTGATTGAGTACTTAGGAAGCACTGAACCAAACAAAGAAAATCATTTGATTAAACTACACTCCAGCAAATGGGGGAACAGTCAAGATGGCAGATAAATAATACAAAAAGAATACTACTCTTCTCAGCAGCTCTCGACGGTTGACAGGGACGGAGATATTTCAGGTCCAGGCGTTTCGTCTTTGGTAATGAGGGCGGGTGGCAACTCGTTCTGACATCTCGGACAAAGCTGGTTACGTCTGCATTCTGGTCCTTACGCCTTCTCTTCTTCTCTGAGCTTGTTCTCCCTCTCTCTCTCTCTCTCTCTCGGGCTTCCTCCTCTTCTGTCTTTCGTGTTCTCTCCTTCTCTCGTTCGCGTGGAAGTTTATATATCCCTGTATGGGAGGGGTTAACTATGGACAGTTCCATATAAGGAAATTTTCTCGTTTCTTCATCCTCATTGGTGTTCCTAAAAACCATGCCTCTGATAACACCTAGACGAACGCTCTGCTGGTGTAATCGAAATCCATATCGCCCTATAATTGAAGCGAGGCATCTGTTTACCTCCAGCTAATGTATATTCTTCGGCAACAAACACTGTTCTTCTTGTCCTATGGTTTCCTTGGTCTGCTATAGACAGGGGATCGTTATGCTCAAAGACCGCCAGCCTAGGCACATATCTTGACGGTGACAGTTTTGTAAACACTGGCGGGATTCTACTCTCTCTCTCTCTCTGCTTCTCTAAGAGTAGAAAAATCACATGTTTTAACATTCTTTTCTATATTATTCTATCTACCCATGACACGTCCCCCTAAAAGAAAATAAAAGGAAAATCTACTGATTTTATCTTTTTTTTAAACAAAATTATCAAAGGAGAAAATCACTTATCCCTAAACTGAGAGACAATTACTTCATTACTCTCGTATCATGTACCTAAAACCAAAACACACTCTTACGTGTTGATAAGAAAAAAAAAACAAAAACAGAAAGAAAACAAACGTCCATATCATTCTGAAAAGTCTCTAGAAAGACTGTCGGCTATTACATTATTCTTTCCCTTTATATGAACTATCTTTAAATCATAATCTTGTAATTCTAAACTCCAACGCATGAGACGTTTATTTATATTCTTAAACCTATCTAAGTAAACTAATGGATTGTGATCAGTATACACAGTTAAAACATGACCACTACGTACATAAATCTCAAAATGTTGCAAGGTTGATACTAAACTAAACAATTCCTTCTCAATAGTTGAATAATTCTGCTGTGCTTTACTTAACTATATAACTTCTTCGAATAATAAGCTACAGGGTGCTTGGTCCCGTTCACTTCTTGCAACAGAACTCCTCCTATTCCAATATCACTTGCATCTATCGCTAAATTAAATTCCTTGCTAAAATCGGGCAACATTAGTACGGGCTCGTGAATCATTATGGCCTTTAACTTATTGAAAGCTTCGATACATTCATTATCAAATACAAAACTTCGTCCTTTCTTGAAAAGATTAGTTATTGGAGCACTTATTTCTGAAAAATTAGGAACAAATCGGCGGAAATATGAAATCATTCCGATGAATCTCATTGCCTGTTTTTTACTGGTAGGAATTGGGAAGTTGATGATAGCTTCTATGTTCCCATCTTTTGGACAAATCTTACCTAGACCTACCTTATGACCCAAATATGTGATCGAGGTTTTTCCGAATTCACATTTCTTCAGATTTAAAACAAGTTTTGCTTTGTCAAGTGCTGACAATACTTTAGCTAAAATGCGTAAATGTTGCTCCCACGTATCTGAAAATATTACAAGATCATCCAAATACACGACACAGTTATCAATTCCATTTCAAACTCTATTCATTAATCTTTGAAAAGTACTCGCTGCATTCCCTAGACCAAAAGCCATAACTTTGGGTTCATAACTACCGAAAGGTGTTATGAAAGCAGATATTTTCAGTGCTCGACTACTTAAAGATACTTGCCAATAACCTTTGGCCAAATCAAGTTTAGAAATAAACTTAGCATTTCCTATTTTATCTAAACAATCTTCTATCCTGGAGAGAGGAAAATTACTTTGTTTCGTAACACTATTCACTTTTCTAAAATCAATACACAGCCTATCTGATCCATCTTCCCTCTTAACAAGAACTATTGGAGAACACCAGTCACTTTCGCTAGGAACAATCAAACCATTGTCTAGCATATACTTAATTTCCTGTCGAACTGAATTTGCTTTTTCTGGGCTTAGACGATAAGGGCTTTGTCTAATGGGTTTTGTGTCCTGCAACTCAATATCGTGTTCTAAAAGATTAGTCAAACCCAATTTATCACTAACAGTTTCTGAATAATTTGAAAACACATTGAATAATTCCCTTGTTTTTTCTTCCTCTAAGCTAGAATTAAACAACATGAAATTATTAAGAACATCCGAGTTCTTCTCAAAAGCAATCTCTCTCTGGGACACTGTTACAACTGGCATTGGACGTTCATTATATTTCTTTAGCAAGTTGATGTGCAACCACTTAGCTCTACGCTTACCCATATCAATTAAATAATTCAAATTTCCCCTTTTTTCTATGATAGGAAATGGACCTTCGAACTTATAAGATAAGGAGGGACCTTCTTTCTGGACTAATACTAAGACTTTATCACCCACATGGAAAATTCTGTCTTTAGCTTTAAGATCGTACTTTCTTTTAGTTTCCCCTTGACGGTTGCTCTCGTTTTCTTTGGCCATCTGCCAGGCTTTCCTTAAATCCTCTTTATGATTTTCGATATTCTGTATGTAATCCTTTCTACCTTCTTCTTGCATTAACTTACACTTTAAAATTTCTAAAGGTCCTTTAGCGGTGTGACCGAACAACAAATCAAAAGGACTAAATCCCGTGGTGTCATTAGGAGTTAATCGTAAAGCCAACAAGACAAAAGGTAACTTTTCTTCTCAATCATGTTCGAAATTATTACACAACTTCCTTAAGCAACTTTTCAACGTTTGATGAAAACGTTCAACAATTCCTTGTGATTCAGGGTGGTACGGGGTGGAAGTTACAAGTTTAATCCCTAACTCTTTCATTTTATCTCTGAAATACTTTGATACAAAATTGCTACCATTATCACTCTGTATAACGCAAGGAAGTCCAAATTTAGAGAAATAGTTCAGCAAGCGTTTAACTACAGTTTTTGCATTGCAATTTCTTACTGGGATTGCTTCTGGATATCGTGTTAGTCTATCAATGATTGTTAATAGATAGATATTCCCTCCCTTACTTCTGGGCAAAGGGCCTACGATATCAATTACGATATTCTCAAAAGGTTCTCCTACCGATGGGATATTACATAATGGAGCCCTGGGAATCACTTGATTAGGTTTGCCAGCAATTTGACATTCGTGACAACTTAAAACATATCTCTTCACATCACTTTTCATTTTAGGCCAAAAGTACGTTTTAGTTATACACTTGAATGTTTTATTTACTCCTAAATGTCCTTGTTCATCATGTGCTAATTTCAAAATTGATTCACGAAGTTTCCTAGGAGTTACTAATTGCTCTATGACCTCCTCTTTGCTACCTGTCTTAGGACGAACATAGCGACACAAAAGTTCGTCTTTTAAACTAAATGTTTCCTTACAAACATTTTCAGGTTCATCATCCAATTCACATTCAAAAATTCTAGTTTCAGTGTTTCATCTTCCCTCTGCATCTTAACTAGTTCATCCTTATTCAATAAGCTAGTTTCTGAAACACTAATCTGTACATCACTTCTTTCGACAGCTACATCATCATCTCTGCTCACATCATCAACATTTGTAAAGTCAGTTTCCTCAGCTACACTCATGCTAAGCTCCTCATCACTGCCTCTATTACCTACGTTCGAATCCTCGAACAACCTATGACCGTAGTCACTATCTGTATCTAATCCTGACCTGGTTACTATCATTTCAGGCACTTGAACTTCACTTAAAATAGGATTCACACACTTGGAGGTAGTTAAATCGTTACCAACAATAATGTCAACGCCGTCTACGGGCAAAGTATCCATGACTGCTAGTTTTACATCTCCTGTTACTAACTGACTTTCCAATTTCATCTTTAACAAAGGACAAACTACACAAGTGTTCGGAAACCCACCTAGCATAACTTTTTCTTTCATGCTGATTATTACATTCCTTGGTACACTCTCTCTCCTAACGAGTGATACGGCCGCTCCCGTATCTCTAAGCAAAACTACTTCCCTTGAATCACCTCCTTTAAGAGAAGAAATTCAACCTTCAGACAAAAATTCACCATAATGTTTCCTAGTTTCTTTCAAGAGACTATTCCTTCCTGAAGAAAGATTATTAATTAGTGACACAGGTTTCTTCACTTTCGTACTTTCTACTGTGCAATTCCTAGCTATATGACCATTCATATTACAATTGTAACAAGTGACCTCTGAATTACTGACTGCCCATTGACTCCTACAGTACCGAGAAATATGACCTTCCTTCCCACATGTGTAACAATAATAATGATAATAATAATCCCGGTTCCTATTATCGTTATTGTTAGAACTACTTTTACTATGTTGTGCCTTACTTGACAAAAGATCGTTTTTCTTTTTACTGCCACTTAAACCATGTGTGAGACTGTACTCATCTGCTAATCTCGTAGCACCGGCAAAAGATGTTTCACGCCTATCTTCTATATATAATTTGATGTCTGGGGATATGTTATCTTTGAAACTTTCTAACAAAACTAAGTTCTTGAGATCTTCAAAATTATCGACTTCAGCGGAAGTCAACCAATCACAAAACGATCTTTCTAGCTTCTTTCCGTACTCTACATAAGTACTAGTATCATCTCTCTTCAAACTTCTAAACTTCTTACGGTACGCCTCTGGTACCAATCTGTATGCACTAAGTACGGTTTCTTTCACAGTATCATAATCTTCACTTTCATCCTCAGACAAACAACTATACACAGAATGTGCTTTACCACTTAAAACTGATTGTAAATACAAAGTCCACTGTCTTTTAGGAGCGCCTACTCTGTTCATTAACTTTTCAAAAGACATAAAATATTTCGTAACATCTTCCTCATCAAATTTCGGTATAAGTTTAAGCACTGCACTCATATCAAAACTATCAGTGTCACTATTTAAAGATGAATTACTCCCTGATCTGCTACCTGACCGACTGTTATGAAGAGTTTGTCTTAAACGAGCCATTTCTAACTCATGCTCACGCTGTTTTTCATTTCCTTCTCGCTTTCTTTCATTTTCTTCTCTTTCAGCTGCTCTTTCATCTCTCTCTAACACTTCCTGCTCTCTCTTAATAACATATTCACGGAGATCATCGCCATCTAGATCAAGAAGTTTACCTTAATCTATCAAATCTCTGTAATCGCACTAATTCTGCCTCTTTCTATATTCTCCCTGTTTCAATTGGTTATGTAGTCGAAAATTCTGCCAAAGGTCGCCAAGTGTTACGATCCTCGTGGGGATCAAACCAGGTTCTGTTGAATTGATTAATGAAATGGGGACTTTTCAACTACAAAACACAATGAAACAAAAGGAAATATAGAAAGAAAACTCGCAAAAGAAAACATAATTTTATTTACAACTAGTCAAAGGTAAATGTTTCTTGATTGAGTACTTAGGAAGCACTGAAGCAAACAAAGAAAATCATTTGATTAAACTACACTCCAGCAAATGGGGGAACAGTCAAGATGGCAGATAAATAATACAAAAAGAATACTACTCTTCTCAGCAGCTCTCGACGGTTGACAGGGACGGAGATATTTCAGGTCCAGGCGTTTCGTCTTTGGTAATGAGGGCGGGTGGCAACTCGTTCTGACATCTCGGACAAAGCTGGTTACGTCTGCATTCTGGTCCTTACGCCTTCTCTTCTTCTCTGAGCTTGTTCTCCTCTCTCTCTCTCTCTCTCTCTCTCGGGCTTCCTCCTCTTCTGTCTTTCGTGTTCTCTCCTTCTCTCGTTCGCGTGGAAGTTTATATATCCCTGTATGGGAGGGGTTAACTATGGACAGTTCCATATAAGGAAATTTTCTCGTTTCTTCATCCTCATTGGTGTTCCTAAAAACCATGCCTCTGATAACACCTAGACGAACGCTCTGCTGGTGTTATCGAAATCCATATCGCCCTATAATTGAAGCGAGGCATCTGTTTACTTCCAGCTAATGTATATTCTTCGGCAACAAACACTGTTCTTCTTGTCCTATGGTTTCCTTGGTCTGCTATAGACAGGGGATCGTTATGCTCAAAGACCGCCAGCCTAGGCACATATCTTGACGGTGACAGTTTTGTAAACACTGGCGGGATTCTACTCTCTCTCTCTCTCTGCTTCTCTAAGAGTAGAAAAATCACATGTTTTAACATTCTTTTCTATATTATTCTATCTACCCATGACACGTCCCCCTAAAAGAAAATAAAAGGAAAATCTACTGATTTTATCTTTTTTTTAAACAAAATTATCAAAGGAGAAAATCACTTATCCCTAAACTGAGAGACAATTACTTCATTACTCTCGTATCATGTACCTAAAACCAAAACACACTCTTACGTGTTGATAAGAAAAAAAAAAAAAAACAGAAAGAAAACAAACGTCCATATCATTCTGAAAAGTCTCTAGAAAGACTGTCGGCTATTACATTATTCTTTCCCTTTATACGAACTATCTTTAAATCATAATCTTGTAATTCTAAACTCCAACGCATGAGACGTTTATTTATATTCATAACCTATCTAAGTAAACTAATGGATTGTGATCAGTATACACAGTTAAAACATGACCACTACGTACATAAATCTCAAAATGTTGCAAGGTTGATACTAAACTAAACAATTCCTTCTCAATAGTTGAATAATTCTGCTGTGCTTTACTTAACTATATAACTTCTTCGAATAATAAGCTACAGGGTGCTTGGTCCCGTTCACTTCTTGCAACAGAACTCCTCCTATTCCAATATCACTTGCATCTATCGCTAAATTAAATTCCTTGCTAAAATCGGGCAACATTAGTACGGGCTCGTGAATCATTATGGCCTTTAACTTATTGAAAGCTTCGATACATTCATTATCAAATACAAAACTTCGTCCTTTCTTGAAAAGATTAGTTATTGGAGCACTTATTTCTGAAAAATTAGGAACAAATCGGCGGAAATATGAAATCATTCCGATGAATCTCATTGCCTGTTTTTTACTGGTAGGAATTGGGAAGTTGATGATAGCTTCTATGTTCCCATCTTTTGGACAAATCTTACCTAGACCTACCTTATGACCCAAATATGTGATCGAGGTTTTTCCGAATTCACATTTCTTCAGATTTAAAACAAGTTTTGCTTTGTCAAGTGCTGACAATACTTTAGCTAAAATGCGTAAATGTTGCTCCCACGTATCTGAAAATATTACAAGATCATCCAAATACACGACACAGTTATCAATTCCATTTCAAACTCTATTCATTAATCTTTGAAAAGTACTCGCTGCATTCCCTAGACCAAAAGCCATAGCTTTGGGTTCATAACTACCGAAAGGTGTTATGAAAGCAGATATTTTCAGTGCTCGACTACTTAAAGATACTTGCCAATAACCTTTGGCCAAATCAAGTTTAGAAATAAACTTAGCATTTCCTATTTTATCTAAACAATCTTCTATCCTGGAGAGAGGAAAATTACTTTGTTTCGTAACACTATTCACTTTTCTAAAATCAATACACAGCCTATCTGATCCATCTTCCCTCTTAACAAGAACTATTGGAGAACACCAGTCACTTTCGCTAGGAACAATCAAACCATTGTCTAGCATATACTTAATTTCCTGTCGAACTGAATTTGCTTTTTCTGGGCTTAGACGATAAGGGCTTTGTCTAATGGGTTTTGTGTCCTGCAACTCAATATCGTGTTCTAAAAGATTAGTCAAACCCAATTTATCACTAACAGTTTCTGAATAATTTGAAAACACATTGAATAATTCCCTTGTTTTTTCTTCCTCTAAGCTAGAATTAAACAACATGAAATTATTAAGAACATCCGAGTTCTTCTCAAAAGCAATCTCTCTCTGGGACACTGTTACAACTGGCATTGGACGTTCATTATATTTCTTTAGCAAGTTGATGTGCAACCACTTAGCTCTACGCTTACCCATATCAATTAAATAATTCAAATTTCCCCTTTTTTCTATGATAGGAAATGGACCTTCGAACTTATAAGATAAGGAGGGACCTTCTTTCTGGACTAATACTAAGACTTTATCACCCACATGGAAAATTCTGTCTTTAGCTTTAAGATCGTACTTTCTTTTAGTTTCCCCTTGACGGTTGCTCTCGTTTTCTTTGGCCATCTGCCAGGCTTTCCTTAAATCCTCTTTATGATTTTCGATATTCTGTATGTAATCCTTTCTACCTTCTTCTTGCATTAACTTACACTTTAAAATTTCTAAAGGTCCTTTAGCGGTGTGACCGAACAACAAATCAAAAGGACTAAATCCCGTGGTGTCATTAGGAGTTAATCGTAAAGCCAACAAGACAAAAGGTAACTTTTCTTCTCAATCATGTTCGAAATTATTACACAACTTCCTTAAGCAACTTTTCAACGTTTGATGAAAACGTTCAACAATTCCTTGTGATTCAGGGTGGTACGGGGTGGAAGTTACAAGTTTAATCCCTAACTCTTTCATTTTATCTCTGAAATACTTTGATACAAAATTGCTACCATTATCACTCTGTATAACGCAAGGAAGTCCAAATTAAGAGAGATAGTTCAGCAAGCGTTTAACTACAGTTTTTGCATTGCAATTTCTTACTGGGATTGCTTCTGGATATCATGTTAGTCTATCAATGATTGTTATTAGATAGATATTCCCTCCCTTACTTCTGGGCAAAGGGCCTACGATATCAATTACGATATTCTCAAAAGGTTCTCCTACCGATATGGGATATTACATAATGGAGCCCTGGGAATCACTTGATTAGGTTTGCCAGCAATTTGACATTCGTGACAACTTAAAACATATCTCTTCACATCACTTTTCATTTTAGGCCAAAAGTACGTTTTAGTTATACACTTGAATGTTTTATTTACTCCTAAATGTCCTTGTTCATCATGTGCTAATTTCAAAATTGATTCACGAAGTTTCCTAGGAGTTACTAATTGCTCTATGACCTCCTCTTTGCTACCTGTCTTAGGACGAACATAGCGACACAAAAGTTCGTCTTTTAAACTAAATGTTTCCTTACAAACATTTTCAGGTTCATCATCCAATTCACATTCAAAAATTCTAGTCAGTGTTTCATCTTCCCTCTGCATCTTAACTAGTTCATCCTTATTCAATAAGCTAGTTTCTGAAACACTAATCTGTACATCACTTCTTTTGACAGCTACATCATCATCTCTGCTCACATCATCAACATTTGTAAAGTCAGTTTCCTCAGCTACACTCATGCTAAGCTCCTCATCATTGCCTCTATTACCTACGTTCGAATCCTCGAACAACCTATGACCGTAGTCACTATCTGTATCTAATCCTGACCTGGTTACTATCATTTCAGGCACTTGAACTTCACTTAAAATAGGATTCACACACTTGGAGGTAGTTAAATCGTTACCAACAATAATGTCAACGCCGTCTACGGGCAAAGTATCCATGACTGCTAGTTTTACATCTCCTGTTACTAACTGACTTTCCAATTTCATCTTTAACAAAGGACAAACTACACAAGTGTTCGGAAACCCACCTAGCATAACTTTTTCTTTCATGCTGATTATTACATTCCTTGGTACACTCTCTCTCCTAACGAGTGATACGGCCGCTCCCGTATCTCTAAGCAAAACTACTTCCCTTGAATCACCTCCTTTAAGAGAAGAAATTCAACCTTCAGACAAAAATTCACCATAATGTTTCCTAGTTTCTTTCAAGAGACTATTCCTTCCTGAAGAAAGATTATTAATTAGTGACACAGGTTTCTTCACTTTCGTACTTTCTACTGTGCAATTCCTAGCTATATGACCATTCATATTACAATTGTAACAAGTGACCTCTGAATTACTGACTGCCCATTGACTCCTACAGTACCGAGAAATATGACCTTCCTTCCCACATGTGTAACAATAATAATGATAATAATAATCCCGGTTCCTATTATCGTTATTGTTAGAACTACTTTTACTATGTTGTGCCTTACTTGACAAAAGATCGTTTTTCTTTTTACTGCCACTTAAACCATGTGTGAGACTGTACTCATCTGCTAATCTCGTAGCACCGGCAAAAGATGTTTCACGCCTATCTTCTATATATAATTTGATGTCTGGGGATATGTTATCTTTGAAACTTTCTAACAAAACTAAGTTCTTGAGATCTTCAAAATTATCGACTTCAGCGGAAGTCAACCAATCACAAAACGATCTTTCTAGCTTCTTTCCGTACTCTACATAAGTACTAGTATCATCTCTCTTCAAACTTCTAAACTTCTTACGGTACGCCTCTGGTACCAATCTGTATGCACTAAGTACGGTTTCTTTCACAGTATCATAATCTTCACTTTCATCCTCAGACAAACAACTATACACAGAATGTGCTTTACCACTTAAAACTGATTGTAAATACAAAGTCCACTGTCTTTTAGGAGCGCCTACTCTGTTCATTAACTTTTCAAAAGACATAAAATATTTCGTAACATCTTCCTCATCAAATTTCGGTATAAGTTTAAGCACTGCACTCATATCAAAACTATCAGTGTCACTATTTAAAGATGAATTACTCCCTGATCTGCTACCTGACCGACTGTTATGAAGAGTTTGTCTTAAACGAGCCATTTCTAACTCATGCTCACGCTGTTTTTCATTTCCTTCTCGCTTTCTTTCATTTTCTTCTCTTTCAGCTGCTCTTTCATCTCTCTCTAACACTTCCTGCTCTCTCTTAATAACATATTCACGGAGATCATCGCCATCTAGATCAAGAAGTTTACCTTAATCTATCAAATCTCTGTAATCGCACTAATTCTGCCTCTTTCTATATTCTCCCTGTTTCAATTGGTTATGTAGTCGAAAATTCTGCCAAAGGTCGCCAAGTGTTACGATCCTCGTGGGGATCAAACCAGGTTCTGTTGAATTGATTAATGAAATGGGGACTTTTCAACTACAAAACACAATGAAACAAAAGGAAATATAGAAAGAAAACTCGCAAAAGAAAACATAATTTTATTTACAACTAGTCAAAGGTAAATGTTTCTTGATTGAGTACTTAGGAAGCACTGAAGCAAACAAAGAAAATCATTTGATTAAACTACACTCCAGCAAATGGGGGAACAGTCAAGATGGCAGATAAATAATACAAAAAGAATACTACTCTTCTCAGCAGCTCTCGACGGTTGACAGGGACGGAGATATTTCAGGTCCAGGCGTTTCGTCTTTGGTAATGAGGGCGGGTGGCAACTCGTTCTGACATCTCGGACAAAGCTGGTTACGTCTGCATTCTGGTCCTTACGCCTTCTCTTCTTCTCTGAGCTTGTTCTCCTCTCTCTCTCTCTCTCTCTCTCTCGGGCTTCCTCCTCTTCTGTCTTTCGTGTTCTCTCCTTCTCTCGTTCGCGTGGAAGTTTATATATCCCTGTATGGGAGGGGTTAACTATGGACAGTTCCATATAAGGAAATTTTCTCGTTTCTTCATCCTCATTGGTGTTCCTAAAAACCATGCCTCTGATAACACCTAGACGAACGCTCTGCTGGTGTTATCGAAATCCATATCGCCCTATAATTGAAGCGAGGCATCTGTTTACTTCCAGCTAATGTATATTCTTCGGCAACAAACACTGTTCTTCTTGTCCTATGGTTTCCTTGGTCTGCTATAGACAGGGGATCGTTATGCTCAAAGACCGCCAGCCTAGGCACATATCTTGACGGTGACAGTTTTGTAAACACTGGCGGGATTCTACTCTCTCTCTCTCTCTGCTTCTCTAAGAGTAGAAAAATCACATGTTTTAACATTCTTTTCTATATTATTCTATCTACCCATGACACGTCCCCCTAAAAGAAAATAAAAGGAAAATCTACTGATTTTATCTTTTTTTTAAACAAAATTATCAAAGGAGAAAATCACTTATCCCTAAACTGAGAGACAATTACTTCATTACTCTCGTATCATGTACCTAAAACCAAAACACACTCTTACGTGTTGATAAGAAAAAAAAAACAAAAACAGAAAGAAAACAAACGTCCATATCATTCTGAAAAGTCTCTAGAAAGACTGTCGGCTATTACATTATTCTTTCCCTTTATACGAACTATCTTTAAATCATAATCTTGTAATTCTAAACTCCAACGCATGAGACGTTTATTTATATTCATAACCTATCTAAGTAAACTAATGGATTGTGATCAGTATACACAGTTAAAACATGACCACTACGTACATAAATCTCAAAATGTTGCAAGGTTGATACTAAACTAAACAATTCCTTCTCAATAGTTGAATAATTCTGCTGTGCTTTACTTAACTATATAACTTCTTCGAATAATAAGCTACAGGGTGCTTGGTCCCGTTCACTTCTTGCAACAGAACTCCTCCTATTCCAATATCACTTGCATCTATCGCTAAATTAAATTCCTTGCTAAAATCGGGCAACATTAGTACGGGCTCGTGAATCATTATGGCCTTTAACTTATTGAAAGCTTCGATACATTCATTATCAAATACAAAACTTCGTCCTTTCTTGAAAAGATTAGTTATTGGAGCACTTATTTCTGAAAAATTAGGAACAAATCGGCGGAAATATGAAATCATTCCGATGAATCTCATTGCCTGTTTTTTACTGGTAGGAATTGGGAAGTTGATGATAGCTTCTATGTTCCCATCTTTTGGACAAATCTTACCTAGACCTACCTTATGACCCAAATATGTGATCGAGGTTTTTCCGAATTCACATTTCTTCAGATTTAAAACAAGTTTTGCTTTGTCAAGTGCTGACAATACTTTAGCTAAAATGCGTAAATGTTGCTCCCACGTATCTGAAAATATTACAAGATCATCCAAATACACGACACAGTTATCAATTCCATTTCAAACTCTATTCATTAATCTTTGAAAAGTACTCGCTGCATTCCCTAGACCAAAAGCCATAGCTTTGGGTTCATAACTACCGAAAGGTGTTATGAAAGCAGATATTTTCAGTGCTCGACTACTTAAAGATACTTGCCAATAACCTTTGGCCAAATCAAGTTTAGAAATAAACTTAGCATTTCCTATTTTATCTAAACAATCTTCTATCCTGGAGAGAGGAAAATTACTTTGTTTCGTAACACTATTCACTTTTCTAAAATCAATACACAGCCTATCTGATCCATCTTCCCTCTTAACAAGAACTATTGGAGAACACCAGTCACTTTCGCTAGGAACAATCAAACCATTGTCTAGCATATACTTAATTTCCTGTCGAACTGAATTTGCTTTTTCTGGGCTTAGACGATAAGGGCTTTGTCTAATGGGTTTTGTGTCCTGCAACTCAATATCGTGTTCTAAAAGATTAGTCAAACCCAATTTATCACTAACAGTTTCTGAATAATTTGAAAACACATTGAATAATTCCCTTGTTTTTTCTTCCTCTAAGCTAGAATTAAACAACATGAAATTATTAAAAACATCCGAGTTCTTCTCAAAAGCAATCTCTCTCTGGGACACTGTTACAACTGGCATTGGACGTTCATTATATTTCTTTAGCAAGTTGATGTGCAACCACTTAGCTCTACGCTTACCCATATCAATTAAATAATTCAAATTTCCCCTTTTTTCTATGATAGGAAATTGACCTTCGAACTTATAAGATAAGGAGGGACCTTCTTTCTGGACTAATACTAAGACTTTATCACCCACATGGAAAATTCTGTCTTTAGCTTTAAGATCGTACTTTCTTTTAGTTTCCCCTTGACGGTTGCTCTCGTTTTCTTTGGCCATCTGCCAGGCTTTCCTTAAATCCTCTTTATGATTTTCGATATTCTGTATGTAATCCTTTCTACCTTCTTCTTGCATTAACTTACACTTTAAAATTTCTAAAGGTCCTTTAGCGGTGTGACCGAACAACAAATCAAAAGGACTAAATCTCGTGGTGTCATTAGGAGTTAATCGTAAAGCCAACAAGACAAAAGGTAACTTTTCTTCTCAATCATGTTCGAAATTATTACACAACTTCCTTAAGCAACTTTTCAACGTTTGATGAAAACGTTCAACAATTCCTTGTGATTCAGGGTGGTACGGGGTGGAAGTTACAAGTTTAATCCCTAACTCTTTCATTTTATCTCTGAAATACTTTGATACAAAATTGCTACCATTATCACTCTGTATAACGCAAGGAAGTCCAAATTTAGAGAAATAGTTCAGCAAGCGTTTAACTACAGTTTTTGCATTGCAATTTCTTACTGGGATTGCTTCTGGATATCGTGTTAGTCTATCAATGATTGTTAATAGATAGATATTCCCTCCCTTACTTCTGGGCAAAGGGCCTACGATATCAATTACGATATTCTCAAAAGGTTCTCCTACCGATGGGATATTACATAATGGAGCCCTGGGAATCACTTGATTAGGTTTGCCAGCAATTTGACATTCGTGACAACTTAAAACATATCTCTTCACATCACTTTTCATTTTAGGCAAAAGTACGTTTTAGTTATACACTTGAATGTTTTATTTACTCCTAAATGTCCTTGTTCATCATGTGCTAATTTCAAAATTGATTCACGAAGTTTCCTAGGAGTTACTAATTGCTCTATGACCTCCTCTTTGCTACCTGTCTTAGGACGAACATAGCGACACAAAAGTTCGTCTTTTAAACTAAATGTTTCCTTACAAACATTTTCAGGTTCATCATCCAATTCACATTCAAAAATTCTAGTTAGTGTTTCATCTTCCCTCTGCATCTTAACTAGTTCATCCTTATTCAATAAGCTAGCTTCTGAAACACTAATCTGTACATCACTTCTTTCGACAGCTACATCATCATCTCTGCTCACATCATCAACATTTGTAAAGTCAGTTTCCTCAGCTACACTCATGCTAAGCTCATCATCACTGCCTCTATTACCTACGTTCGAATCCTCGAACAACCTATGACCGTAGTCACTATCTGTATCTAATCCTGACCTGGTTACTATCATTTCAGGCACTTGAACTTCACTTAAAATAGGATTCACACACTTGGAGGTAGTTAAATCGTTACCAACAATAATGTCAACGCCGTCTACGGGCAAAGTATCCATGACTGCTAGTTTTACATCTCCTGTTACTAACGGACTTTCCAATTTCATCTTTAACAAAGGACAAACTACACAAGTGTTCGGAAACCCACCTAGCATAACTTTTTCTTTCATGCTGATTATTACATTCCTTGGTACACTCTCTCTCCTAACGAGTGATACGGCTGCTCCCGTATCTCTAAGCAAAACTACTTCCCTTGAATCACCTCCTTTAAGAGAAGAAATTCAACCTTCAGACAAAAATTCACCATAATGTTTCCTAGTTTCTTTCAAGAGACTATTCCTTCCTGAAGAAAGATTATTAACTAGTGACACAGGTTTCTTCACTTTCGTACTTTTTACTGTGCAATTCCTAGCTATATGACCTTTCTTATTACAATTGTAACAAGTGACCTCTGAATTACTGACTGCCCATTGACTCCTACAGTACCGAGAAATATGACCTTCCTTCCCACATGTGTAACAATAATAATGATAATAATAATCCCGGTTCCTATTATCGTTATTGTTAGAACTACTTTTACTATGTTGTGCCTTACTTGACAAAAGATCGTTTTTCTTTTTACTGCCACTTAAACCATGTGTGAGACTGTACTCATCTGCTAATCTCGTAGCACCGGCAAAAGATGTTTCACGCCTATCTTCTATATATAATTTGATGTCTGGGGATATGTTATCTTTGAAACTTTCTAACAAAACTAAGTTCTTGAGATCTTCAAAATTATCGACTTCAGCGGAAGTCAACCAATCACAAAACGATCTTTCTAACTTCTTTCCGTACTCTACATAAGTACTAGTATCATCTCTCTTCAAACTTCTAAATTTCTTACGGTACGCCTCTGGTACCAATCTGTATGCACTAAGTACGGTTTCTTTCACAGTATCATAATCTTCACTTTCATCCTCAGACAAACAACTATACACAGAATGTGCTTTACCACTTAAAACTGATTGTAAATACAAAGTCCACTGTCTTTTAGGAGCGCCTACTCTGTTCATTAACTTTTCAAAAGACATAAAATATTTCGTAACATCTTCCTCATCAAATTTCGGTATAAGTTTAAGCACTGCACTCATATCAAAACTATCAGTGTCACTATTTAAAGATGAATTACTCCCTGATCTGCTACCTGACCGACTGTTATGAAGAGTTTGTCTTAAACGAGCCATTTCTAACTCATGCTTACGCTGTTTTTCATTTCCTTCTCGCTTTCTTTCATTTTCTTCTCTTTCAGCTGCTCTTTCATCTCTCTCTAACACTTCCTGTTCTCTCTTAATAACATATTCACGGAGATCATCGCCATCTAGACCAAGAAGTTTACCTTAATCTATCAAATCTCTCGTAATCGCACTAATTCTGCCTCTTTCTATATTCTCCCTGTTTCAATTGGTTATGTAGTCGAAAATTCTGCCAAAGGTCGCCAAGTGTTACGATCCTCGTGGGGATCAAACCAGGTTCTGTTGAATTGATTAATGAAATGGGGACTTTTCAACTACAAAACACAATGAAACAAAAGGAAATATAGAAAGAAAACTCGCAAAAGAAAACATAATTTTATTTACAACTAGTCAAAGGTAAATGTTTCTTGATTGAGTACTTAGGAAGCACTGAACTAAACAAAGAAAATCATTTGATTAAACTACACTCCAGCAAATGGGGGAACAGTCAAGATAGCAGATAAATTATACAAAAAGAATACTACTCTTCTCAGCAGCTCTCGACGGTTGACAGAGACGGAGATATTTCAGGTCCAGGCGTTTCGTCTTTGGTAATGAGGGCATGTGGCAACTCGTTCTGACATCTCGGACAAAGCTGGTTACGTCTGCATTCTGGTCCTTACGCCTTCTCTTCTTCTCTGAGCTTGTTCTCCCTCTCTCTCTCTCTCTCTCTCTCTCTCGGGCTTCCTCCTCTTCTGTCTTTCGTGTTCTCTCCTTCTCTCGTTCGCGTGGAAGTTTATATATCCCTGTATGGGAGGGGTTAACTATGGACAGTTCCATATAAGGAAATTTTCTCGTTTCTTCATCCTCATTGGTGTTCCTAAAAACCATGCCTCTGATAACACCTAGAGGAACGCTCTGCTGGTGTAATCGAAATCCATATCGCCCTATAATTGAAGCGAGGCATCTGTTTACCTCCAGCTAATGTATATTCTTCGGCAACAAACACTGTTCTTCTTGTCCTATGGTTTCCTTGGTCTGCTATAGACAGGGGATCGTTATGCTCAAAGACCGCCAGCCTAGGCACATATCTTGACGGTGACAGTTTTGTAAACACTGGCGGGATTCTGCTCTCTCTCTCTCTCTCTCTGCTTCTTTAAGAGTAGAAAAATCACATGTTTTAACATTCTTTTCTATATTATTCTATCTACCCATGACACCTACCCACATCACAAGGACATCATTACCTGTTTACCATCATTGACTGCACCACTCGTTGACCTGAAGCCATTCCCATGTAAACTGTAATGTCCGCCTCATGTCCATCCGCCTAACTCTCAGGGTGGATAGCAAGATTTGGTATCACTGAGTACAGTGTATTACTTCTGACAGGGGTACCACTTTCTCCTCTCAATTGTGGACATCATTAGGGAATCTCCTGAGCATCACCCTACATCAAAGAAGTGGGTACAACTCTATTGCCAACGGAATGGTTGAGCGTTTTCCTCGCACCCTCAAAGCAGCTTTGATGTCTCGCTGCAATGACTCCAACAGGTTTACTCAGCTTCCCTGGATTCTCCTGGGATTAAGAAACACTCATAAAGATACTTTGGATGTCTTGGCAGCTGAAATGATTTATAGCAACCCCTTTGAAATTCCTGCGGAATTTTGTCCACCTTCAACCTCCTCCGACAATCTTTGGCGTCTAGGTCACGTTGTGGGAAAATTTACTACATGCCACTAGACTTACAAGTCCCCAGCGAAGCAATTCATTCCAGAAGATTTACATACTGCAACACATGTCTTCCTGCGCAATGGCACTAACAAGCCACCGCTGACATCCCCTTACATGGGCCCTTTCTTAGTGATCCCTAGCACACTGAAGTATTTCTTAATTAACATTCGTGGCAAAGAACACTGGGTATTTATTGATCACCTAAAACCTGCGTATCTCTTGCAAAATGACCCACCTACAGTTTGCCTCTCTAAAGTAGGGCGCCTTATTTCTCATGTATGTCTCTTTTAGGGGGGAGCCATGTAACATACGTGTTTCATACACACTCATGCAATTTAATACTATTGTTTTTTTTTGTTTTTGTTTCTTGCTCTCTCCCACACTGAAAATAAATCGATCTTTTTAAGCTTGCTATAGCATGTTTTAGTTTGGTTGAATTTGTGTGACATTCTAACTCATAAATACTTGCATATAAGCTCTTGTCTGTTGAATAAAGGTTACTTGCTTTTACCTCGCCTCTCTGTTAGAACCTAAGAGTTATGTTGCCATAGTACTTCAGCAAGGCCAGGGGTTTTTACCTTAGCACCAAGAAGAAATAAGTTGCAATGGCGAAGATGGATTAATTTTGATTATGAATACAAACCCTGAATTCAACAGGATTAAGTATAACAGAGTCGGAGTCAACTCTAATCTTTCTTTACAGCTGAATTAGCTATGTTAAATGTTTACCCTTACATCAACATGACACTATGGTTCAAATCCTTGACCATACAGATGTACTTATCAAAAATGGAATTTCCCTATGGACCTGTGATCCAGTGGCAGAGTGAATCTGATATAATAGTTTGTTTTAGACTTATTTTGAAGAAATGAAAATCATGAGTATTAGTGATAAAATTATCATAAAATGACCAGTAGCTCTGCACTTACTAATTGGCTGTAATGGTGGAGATAGGTTGACTTCGATTCTAAGTACAAATCCAGAACTTGACAGGATTAAATACCACAGAGACAGAATCAACTCCTATGGGGTTAGTAAAATGCTTACCTCTATTTCAACTCAGTATAAAGGTTCAAATCCTTGGCCGTGCAAAAGTACTTATCAAAAACAGATTTTCCTTATGAGTTTGTGATCCCGTGGCAGAGTAAATTCAATGTTAAAGGGTATTTGTGGCATATTTCTAAAAATCTCGAGTGTTATAGATAAAGAAAAAACATATCCAAGTGTTACCTACTAAACAAATCAGTTATAATGGTGGATATTAATTAATTTTTAATCTAAATACAAATCCTGAATTCGACAGGATTAAATAAAGCAAAATGAGAATCAACTCCTATCTCTCTTTACAGGCGAATGGGATAAGTCAAATGTTTGCCCTTATTTCTACTCGACACTAAGATTCAAACCCTTGGCTGTGCATAAGTACTTATCAAAACAGGAAATTTTCAATGGTTCGGTTATTCCGTGGTAGACTGAATCGGATATTGAATGGTATTTGGGTTTCATTTTGAAGAAATTAATAGCGCTAGTATTAGTGATAGAATTATTATAAAATGGGCAAGTGTTAATACTTACCAATCAGCTATAATGGTAAAGATGGGTTGATTTTTATTCTACGCAACTCTATTGTAGATATACCTTACAGGCGAATGGGCCAAGTCAGATATTTACCCTTATTTTTACTTGGCACCAGGCTCAAATCCTTGTCGGTACAGACTTACGAAAAAGAAAAAAGAAAAAAGAAATCAATGGGTCTGCAATCCCATGGCAGGGCGAATCCAATATGCAACGATATTTGTGATTTATTTAGAAGAAATAAAAATCACGGAGTATTGATAATGAATTTATTATAAAATGACCAAGTAATATATACTTACCAGTCAACTGTTATGGTGATGTGTTCATTTCGATTTTCAGTACATATCCTGAATTTGACATGATTAAATACAACAGAGTCAGAATCAGCTTCTATCTCTCTTTGCATCCGAGTTATAAATGAGGTAAGTCAAATTTTAACCCTTATTTCTACTCGATGCAACTGTTCAAATCTTTGACCATAAAAAAAAAACACTTATCAAAAAAAAAAAAAAAAAAAAAAAAAAAAAAAAGGAATTTCCTTACGGGTTGGGATGCTCAGGCAGAAAGGATATGATTTTAAAGGCTATTTGTGACTTATTTTGAAGAAAGGAAAATCACAATTATCAGTGGTAAAATAAAATGGCCATGTGTTACATACTTACCAGTCGGTTGTTATGATGGAAATGGGTTGCTTTCGATTCTAAGTACATACAATAATTGAATTCGGCCGGATTAAATACAACATAATCAGAACCAATCCCTGAGTCAAATATTTACTCGTATTTCTAATCAAATTAAAATTCAAATCCTTGAGCTTAAAGAAGTACTTATTAGAAATAAATTCCCTATGGGCCGGTGATCCCATGGTAGAACAAATTCTGTATTAAAGAGTATTTGTAGTAACAAGAAAAAAATTAAAATCACAAGTGCTAGGGATAAAAGTATCATAAAACGACCAAATATTACACACTTACCAATGGGCTGTGATGGGGGACATGGGTTGATTTCGATTGTATGGACTAATATTGAATTCAACATAATTTAATACAGCAGAATTGGAATCAACTCTTAGCTCTCATACAACGGAATGAGTAAAGAAATTTTCACATTTATTTCTACTCTGTGCTAAGGTTTAGAAGGGATTACCAAAAAAATAATTTTCCTATTGGTGAGTAACTACATGACAAAGTCAATTCGATATCAAAGGGCATTTGTGGCTTATTTTGAAAAAAAAGAAAAGTCTGAGTTATAATGACATAAGTATATATTTTATATATACAGTATTGTATGTATATTTACTTACACACACACACACATATATATATATATATATATATATATATATATATATATATATATATGTATATATATACGTATATATAAGTATATATATATGTATACATATATATACATATATATATATATATATATATATATATATATATATGTATATATATACATATATATATATATATATATATATATATATATATATATATATATATATATATATATATATATATATATATATATATATATATATATATATATATATATATATATATATATATATATATATATATATAATTACGACTGGCAAATAACATAACCTCCCGAGTTCTAAACTTTCCTGTTTATTTTTACATAAGTCTGTTATACTGAGAATATTATTGAACTCCTAGAGGGCAATATGTAAAACACTGAATATCCAAAGACTATTGCTTTACTCTAAAAACAAAAATGGGTAATTATTTTACTTGAACTATTCAAAACAACCCCTAACTTCGATTCTTAGTCAGGGATTACAAGCAAGGTCTATTAAGAAATATTGGTGATCAAACTAATACACACGTTACAAAAATTAATATATATTATAAAAAATTACAACATTAATGTAAAAAAAATACCATCGAAATGAATCACTGAAAATATTAAATCTTGAACAAAACTTAGATTACGAATAAAGAAAGACTTTGAAAAAAATTATACAATCACATGTTACATTGGAAATGAATATATCAAAATATTTGATTTTGATGATTAATGGCAACAGCTAACACTCTAACACTGTAGTGATTAAACCCTTGATGAAATTTACATGAACTTAACTGACAAACTTGCGGGTTTTAGCTCACATGAGGTTCCGAGTATATAAACAATATAAATACACTTCACTGTTTTAACGTAATTATCACAGGGCCACTTCCAAAAATTTATATAATAGCACTACTTACTTACATTAACATAATACATTTGAAATCACATTCATTGGATTTATCACGTTTGAACACACTACACATGATATATGTTGGATAAAAACTTACTCATTTTCGAGATGGCACACTCTTTCCTCTTTCAAAGGGATAGGCTGGATCTCTTCTGCTGTTTATGATCTCCTAGTGGCATATATATATTTACTTCAAACTTCTAGATGATTCTAGTAGATCATTCTCATAGCTTGGGGGAAAGGCCTAGCGGCAATAGTTGCCTCCATAGAAAATAGAACAGGGGAACGACTCTTGCTCAAGAGGTAACCCTCTCTCAGCTACATCCATCCACCTCTCTCCTCGGAAAAAAAAAAATAAAACTAACTCTGAGGTTTTCAAGAAATTTTTAACCACGTGGAAACATAAACATGATGTAATACCTTGTAAACATGAGGTAAGCCCTCGTGTTCAAACCTCGTGTGTGTCTTACAGCATACATAATCGAGTTACATAAGACTCAGTAACAAATCTATGTGAAATAAAAAATTAATTCTTAAAAATATCGTAAATTTACATACACTGACTTGAATGAAAAATACAGTGAAATAAATGAAGAAAGTTTTATGTAATTTTACGTAAAATTACTTTAACTATATGAGAGGAACTTACCTTATGAGCTGGCTATACACCTCTAAAATACACCAAAGAAATACATAAATAAAATATTTACTCTACACTAGACCAGCTTTGTAAGATAGCTCGGCCCAAAAAAGATTATTTATTCCAGGCCTGAATCCACCGATTCAGCCCAAGATAGATAATCTGCAACCATATTATCTTTACCTGATATATGCTTTACATACAATATGGTTGCAAACATAATGACCACCTAGTTAACCTTTGATTATTATTCTTCATCTTATTAACAAAAGTTACAGGATTGTGATCCGAGTAAACTGTAATTTCTTCATGCTGTGGTCGATTTACATAAATTCGAAGCTTCCTTATCGCTGTGATTAGCGCTAGCAGTTCCTGTTCAACGGTCGAGAAGGCTCGTTGATGTTTCTTCAGCTTCTCTGTCATAAAACAGACGAAGTGAAGAATTCCTTCCTTGTTTTCTTGTAATAAGACAGCTCCGATCCCATTATCCAAAGCATCCACTTGGATGAGAAATTTTTTGTTGAAATCAGGTTTCGTAGTTAATATGGTCTTCCTTTGAATTTTACTTTTTCCTGGTATTTCGATAATGTAGGTCCGGTCACTGCTCTTCTCCAAAATCTAGAATGGTTCTTGGAACTTGTTGGTGAGAGGGAATCTCCTTGTTGGTGAGTAAACCAACACCTGTCGTCCTACCACAAACTGTCTGTTCATACTTTCTTACCAAACCTTTTCTTCATTTTTCCTTGACTTTTTTTTTTCACGCCTTCAAGGGAAAATTTCCTTATAAAGCTGACCCTTTTCGTCAAATTCTTGACATTTTCTCCATCCATTTACTCTTGATCTTTCCCTTTTTTCTGCCAACAGAACAGGGTTTCCTCGTACTTCAATCGGGTCTAATGGGGCTCTTTTGATTTAGTCGTTAGGTTTTCCAGCCATCTAAGAAACGTGACAGGCTCGGCAAAACTGGCTCACATCCTTATGCATGCCAGGCCAGAAAAAGTGTTTCATAATCTTCTCCGTTGTCTTCCTTATCCTCATGTGTCCCCTCTCGTGTGCAACGGCAATCAGCTGTCCTCTCAAAGGTGCTGGAATCAATATTTGATGGTATATCATCCATTCGGCATTCCCAGGGATATTGGCAGGTCTATGCTTCCTCATAAGCAACCTATCCTTAATATAATAAGAGGTGGGAGACTGCTGCACTTCTGTCTCATTCACCACATGGTTCAATAACTCTGTTACCCATCGCATCCTTCCATTGCAATCCTATCAGCCTTTTCCTACTCACTTGTCCTACTTTTAACGCTGAGTTTTCTATTTCTTCCAAATCCATTGCTTCTTTGTCTTCTTGCCCACTCATCTATCGTTCCTCTTCTCTCGGGCTCTCTCGGGAGTTCTCCTCTTGCGTACCATCAAAGGAATCCTCTTCTTCCGAAAACAAATCCTCCTAGTTAATCGCTCCTTTGGTTTCTCTTTCTTTGTGTTTCAGCCACCTTCTTAGTCCTACTCCGAGTCGTAACACAAAAAGGAAAAAGATACGGGTAGTCTTTCTCAAGTTCGGTCGTAGGACTATACTTCAATGGTTTCTCTATTATAATTGGCCAAGGCACAAACAGCACTCCACCAACCTCATTACCCAGCAGGACGTCTACTTTTTTGACAGCCAATGAATCCTTTGCCGCAAAATCAAAATTACCTGTCACCAACTCGCATGACAGTTTCAAACGGCAAATATGGGTAACCGGCTAACCTCCTTTTCCCCCCACAATGACCTTGGCTCCTGTGAGAGACTGTTTCACCAACGGATGTACGGCTTGTGTCACTACACTATGGTTACAACCTGTGTTACGCAATATTTTGACCGGGATTTGCTCACTCTTATCGATTGCAGGTAACACACCTTCATAAATCTACAATTTAAAGGCATCCACGCTGGTTGGGGTTGTCCAGTTTGTTGTGTAAACGTTAGCTGGTTTATTTTCCTCATCGTCCTTCCCCAATTGTTTCTTCGTCTTCGTATTCTGTGAAGTGAATTATCCTTAACCACTTGCGCGACTGCTTTCGGTTGGTTCGACCAGCATTCCTTACTGATATGTCCTCTCTTACCACACTTGAAACAGACAATATCAATCTTCTGCACGTCTTTCACGATACCTGAAGGAGGATAATTCGATGATTGTTGCCGTGCTACTATAGCATTCTGGAACAGTACCAGTGCTACTTCTGCTGTAACCATTGAACTTGGTCACATAGTTATTACTGAACTGGCTTCCATATTTCGGCAAATACTTGACACTTGGCCAGAATGACGGTTGAAACTTCATACCTGAGGAGGCTTTACAACTAATAATATCATAATCTTCATTCAGCGAAGCGGCTTTATCAAGTTTCTTCACCTCTCTCTCTCAAGTATGTTCGAATATGTTCAGGAATTCCTCGTAAATATTGTTCTAGTACTATCAGTTCTTCAAAATCAACCATGGCCCTCACGTTAGCAACCTCTATCCATCTCTTAAAACATCATCATACCTGATAAGGATAATTCAGGAAAGTAATTTTCTCATCCTTCTACAAACTTTGGAAATGTTCCTTATAATATTCAATGGTCATCTGATGCACGCTCCTCTTCACTTCTTGATACTCTTTCCTTTAGTCCTGAGACAAGGAAAGATAAGCCCTGTGTCTTTTCCCAATAAGGACACTCTGCAATAACACATTGTCGATGGGACCGTTCCAAATGATTGAAGAACTCATCGGGAGGTTCTTCTGCAAATTTTGGAATTAAACTCTGGGTATTAGTCACATTAAACACGGGATCGTGCATAGCAGCGGGCGCCTCTGTCTGCGTTGCCGACTGTGCAAGAGCATTCAGCAGCTCCAACTCCCTTGCATGTCGTACTTCTTCTCTCTATCAATCTTCTTGTCTTTCTTCTATTTCCCTCGCATGTCTTGGGATCTCTCAGGCTTCTTCCGGCTCTCTTTCTTCTTGTTCTCTCTCTCTTTCTTCCCGTGTAGCATCCATTTCCCTCCCACGTTGAGCTTCTCTCTATTCTACCATCATCTTCAACTTAATCAAATTCTCTTCCTCTGTAATTCGTCGAATCTCAGCCTCTATATTCTTTCCTGCTTTTATTCCTTTGGTTCCTAGGTCAGCTGAGCCTTGCTTCGCTACGAATTCTGCTTCAGCATTCTCCAACAGTTCATGAGGTACTACAACATCTTCTTCCGACAACTTTCCCGAGTTTATCAACGCTTCTAAGGGTAGACACCTGTTTTAGGCTTTAATCTTTCCACTCGTGGAATGGCTACACCATGCCATGAAAATATAGAGCCACTGAGCTTTAGTTACAATAGCTTCTGAAAATTCCTGAACATTTGGGTTTTTGAAAAACTCTTGGATATTTAGCTCTGCCATCTTATACTTTACAAAAAGATATATACATCCCCCAAAATATATCCTAACACTACATAGACTCCTAACTAAAATGGTCAAACCTTTAAAGAAAACACAGCCCTGTTATCACTAATATTTAAAACAGACTTGCTCGATCTCAAGGGTCTGGACACCTAAAATATATATTATGGCTGGCAAATTACATTTCCTGCCAAAATCAAAACTCGTCTGTTTATTTATACATGAATCTGTTATACATGAAAATACCCGAGATCTGAGAATATTATACAACTCTCAGACGGCAATATATAAAACAGTGAATATCCAAAGGTCTCTTACTTTACTCTCAAAAAACAACTTGGTAATTATTTTACTTGAACTATTCCAAACAACCTCTTACTTCGATTTTTCGTCAGGGATTACGAACAAGGTCTATCAAAAATATCGGTGACCGAAATAATGCACACTTTACAAAAATAGATATATTCTATATAAATTACAACTTTAATAAAAAAAAATAATCATCAAGATGAATCACACGAAACATTAAATCTTGAACAAAACTTAGATTACAACATAAGAAAGACTGGAAAAAATTATACAATCAATTGTTTCACTGGAAATCTATTTATAAAGATATTTAATTTTGATAATTAATGACAATAGTTAACACTTTAATGATTAAACCGTAAATGAAATTTACAAAAAAGAAACTGATAAACTTGCGTGTTTTAGCTCAAACTAGGTTTTCAACCAGAGAAGCAATATAAATACACTTCACTGTTTTAACCTAAATCTCCTAAGCTTGAACACACTACACAATATATATTTTGGATAAAAACTTATTCTTTTTTTGAGAGGGTACACACACAATGTACATGAGAGGAAAGAGAATGTTTTTTCTTTCAAAGGGATAGGCTGGATCTCCTCTGCTGCTTACGATTTCCTAGGGGCACATAGATATTGACTTAAGACTTGTAGATGATTCTAGTAGATCATTCTCGTAGCTTGGGGAGAGGCCTAGCGGGGTTAGGCTGCCAACATAGAAAATTGAACAGGGGAATAAACCTTTCTTGCTAGGTAACTCTCTCTCTTAAATAACTCCACCCACCTCCCTCCTCGAAGCAATAAAAAAAAAAGATAAAACTAACTCTAGGGTTTTCAAGAACATTTTAACCACGTGGAAATACTGTATAAACATGATTTATTAGCTCATAAAAAATGACGTAAACCCTCATGTTCAAACCTCGTAAGTGTAGTATAGCATGCCTAATAAAGTGTACGTAATACGTTTAAACAAAATACGTGAAAAGTTAATTCATAAAAAAAATGGAAATTTACATACACTGACTTGAATGAAAAATATAAAGAAATGAAATATGAAAGTCTAATGTAATTCTGCACAAAATTAATTAAACCACCTAAGAGGAACTCACCTTATGAGCTGTCTTTACACCTCTTAGATAAACAAATGAAATACATAAGTAAAATATTTATTCTACAGTAGACCAGCTTCTTAATTATATATATATATATATATATATATGTATACATACATACATATATATATATATATATATACATATCTATATCTATATATATATATATATATACTGTATATATATAGGCTATATATATATATATATATATATATATATTTATGATGTAAGCTCTCATGTTCAAACCTCGTATGTGTCGTAACAAAATACGTGAAATGAAAAGTGAATTCATAAAAACAACGGAAATT
>NC_090730.1:95838889-95846389 GCF_036898095.1 Palaemon carinicauda
GGTCCTCCTAGATTGTTTTGCAGTGGAGAAAGAATTAGACAGCGTTTGTTACTTGAACCTCCTGAATATCTGAGAAAAACATCTCAAAAATATTTTACTATACAGTAATGCTTCCTAGATGACTTCATTTCTAGTAAAATTGGTGAATGAGAGGTGATTTATGCCCTTATTCTAAATGCCCGGGCAAATAGATAGATAGATAGATAGATAGATAGATAGATACATATATACAAAGATATATATATATATATATATATATACATATATATATATATATACATATATATATATATATATATATACATAATATATATATATATATATATATATATATAAATATGTATATATATATATATATATATAAATGAGTCAATATACATATATATATATATATATATACATATATATATACATACATATATATATATATATACATATATATATATATGTATATATATATATATATATATATCTATATATATATATCTATATATATATGTATATTTATATATATATATATATATATATACTGTATTGTAAATAAGTATTTATGTAATATGTACAAATATATATATATATATATATATATATGTATATATACAGACATACATACATACATACATGCATACATGCATACATGCATACATGCATACTTACATACGTATACTGCATATATATATATATATATATATACATATATATATATATATATATATACATATATTTATATAAATATATATATATATATATATATATAAATATATATGTATCTATGTATATATATACGTATATATATATATATATATATATACTGTATATAGCTATAACTTTAAAGCAGAAAATTAATAGAAAATGGATTTGAGAAGGTACATCAACGCAAGCAGAACGTCTGATAGAAATGAAGCAGAAGACAAAAAGCAGATGAATTTAGGAAGGAACCCTAATAAAAGCAGAATAGTTTTCATATTGATAGAGTCATGCATGCAGAAGCAAGAGAACATTCTTTTGATGCTGTGCAATGGCGTCTTAGTGGCTTCACTTATCATACCCCTATGAAACAGAACACATAACACAAATTGGCTTAATGGCACAGCAATGTAATCATTGAGATGCTCAGAAATGGAAGAATGAACCTCCTAGATCGTATTGCAGTGGAGGGTAAATTAGACTACGTTTGTTACTTCAGCCTACTGAATAACTGGGAAAAAACTTCTCAATGGAACATCCCACCACCAGAACATCTTAAAAACATACTAAAATACTGTAATGCTTTCCAAAGTAGTTCATTTCTAGAAATATTGGTGAATAAGAGGTGATTTATGCGCTTATTCCAAATCCAGGCAACGACGAGTAACCACTATAGATATATATATATATATATATATATATACATATATATATATATATATATATATAAATATATATATTCATATATATGCATATATATATATTTATATATATAATATACATAAATCAATATATATATAAATATATATATATATATATATATATATGAATATATATATATATATATATATATTTATTTATATATATAAATATATGCATATCTATCTATCTATCTATCTATCTATCTATCTATATATATATATATATATATATGTATATATAGTCGGACAAATGATCTCCTAGTGGCATATATATATTTACTTCAAACTTCTAGATGATTCTAGTAGATCATTCTCATAGCTTGGGGGAAAGGCCTAGCGGCAATAGTTGCCTCCATAGAAAATAGAACAGGGGAACGACTCTTGCTCAAGAGGTAACCCTCTCTCAGCTACATCCATCCACCTCTCTCCTCGGAAAAAAAAAAATAAAACTAACTCTGAGGTTTTCAAGAAATTTTTAACCACGTGGAAACATAAACATGATGTAATACCTTGTAAACATGAGGTAAGCCCTCGTGTTCAAACCTCGTGTGTGTCTTACAGCATACATAATCGAGTTACATAAGACTCAGTAACAAATCTATGTGAAATAAAAAATTAATTCTTAAAAATATCGTAAATTTACATACACTGACTTGAATGAAAAATACAGTGAAATAAATGAAGAAAGTTTTATGTAATTTTACGTAAAATTACTTTAACTATATGAGAGGAACTTACCTTATGAGCTGGCTATACACCTCTAAAATACACCAAAGAAATACATAAATAAAATATTTACTCTACACTAGACCAGCTTTGTAAGATAGCTCGGCCCAAAAAAGATTATTTATTCCAGGCCTGAATCCACCGATTCAGCCCAAGATAGATAATCTGCAACCATATTATCTTTACCTGATATATGCTTTACATACAATATGGTTGCAAACATAATGACCACCTAGTTAACCTTTGATTATTATTCTTCATCTTATTAACAAAAGTTACAGGATTGTGATCCGAGTAAACTGTAATTTCTTCATGCTGTGGTCGATTTACATAAATTCGAAGCTTCCTTATCGCTGTGATTAGCGCTAGCAGTTCCTGTTCAACGGTCGAGAAGGCTCGTTGATGTTTCTTCAGCTTCTCTGTCATAAAACAGACGAAGTGAAGAATTCCTTCCTTGTTTTCTTGTAATAAGACAGCTCCGATCCCATTATCCAAAGCATCCACTTGGATGAGAAATTTTTTGTTGAAATCAGGTTTCGTAGTTAATATGGTCTTCCTTTGAATTTTACTTTTTCCTGGTATTTCGATAATGTAGGTCCGGTCACTGCTCTTCTCCAAAATCTAGAATGGTTCTTGGAACTTGTTGGTGAGAGGGAATCTCCTTGTTGGTGAGTAAACCAACACCTGTCGTCCTACCACAAACTGTCTGTTCATACTTTCTTACCAAACCTTTTCTTCATTTTTCCTTGACTTTTTTTTTTCACGCCTTCAAGGGAAAATTTCCTTATAAAGCTGACCCTTTTCGTCAAATTCTTGACATTTTCTCCATCCATTTACTCTTGATCTTTCCCTTTTTTCTGCCAACAGAACAGGGTTTCCTCGTACTTCAATCGGGTCTAATGGGGCTCTTTTGATTTAGTCGTTAGGTTTTCCAGCCATCTAAGAAACGTGACAGGCTCGGCAAAACTGGCTCACATCCTTATGCATGCCAGGCCAGAAAAAGTGTTTCATAATCTTCTCCGTTGTCTTCCTTATCCTCATGTGTCCCCTCTCGTGTGCAACGGCAATCAGCTGTCCTCTCAAAGGTGCTGGAATCAATATTTGATGGTATATCATCCATTCGGCATTCCCAGGGATATTGGCAGGTCTATGCTTCCTCATAAGCAACCTATCCTTAATATAATAAGAGGTGGGAGACTGCTGCACTTCTGTCTCATTCACCACATGGTTCAATAACTCTGTTACCCATCGCATCCTTCCATTGCAATCCTATCAGCCTTTTCCTACTCACTTGTCCTACTTTTAACGCTGAGTTTTCTATTTCTTCCAAATCCATTGCTTCTTTGTCTTCTTGCCCACTCATCTATCGTTCCTCTTCTCTCGGGCTCTCTCGGGAGTTCTCCTCTTGCGTACCATCAAAGGAATCCTCTTCTTCCGAAAACAAATCCTCCTAGTTAATCGCTCCTTTGGTTTCTCTTTCTTTGTGTTTCAGCCACCTTCTTAGTCCTACTCCGAGTCGTAACACAAAAAGGAAAAAGATACGGGTAGTCTTTCTCAAGTTCGGTCGTAGGACTATACTTCAATGGTTTCTCTATTATAATTGGCCAAGGCACAAACAGCACTCCACCAACCTCATTACCCAGCAGGACGTCTACTTTTTTGACAGCCAATGAATCCTTTGCCGCAAAATCAAAATTACCTGTCACCAACTCGCATGACAGTTTCAAACGGCAAATATGGGTAACCGGCTAACCTCCTTTTCCCCCCACAATGACCTTGGCTCCTGTGAGAGACTGTTTCACCAACGGATGTACGGCTTGTGTCACTACACTATGGTTACAACCTGTGTTACGCAATATTTTGACCGGGATTTGCTCACTCTTATCGATTGCAGGTAACACACCTTCATAAATCTACAATTTAAAGGCATCCACGCTGGTTGGGGTTGTCCAGTTTGTTGTGTAAACGTTAGCTGGTTTATTTTCCTCATCGTCCTTCCCCAATTGTTTCTTCGTCTTCGTATTCTGTGAAGTGAATTATCCTTAACCACTTGCGCGACTGCTTTCGGTTGGTTCGACCAGCATTCCTTACTGATATGTCCTCTCTTACCACACTTGAAACAGACAATATCAATCTTCTGCACGTCTTTCACGATACCTGAAGGAGGATAATTCGATGATTGTTGCCGTGCTACTATAGCATTCTGGAACAGTACCAGTGCTACTTCTGCTGTAACCATTGAACTTGGTCACATAGTTATTACTGAACTGGCTTCCATATTTCGGCAAATACTTGACACTTGGCCAGAATGACGGTTGAAACTTCATACCTGAGGAGGCTTTACAACTAATAATATCATAATCTTCATTCAGCGAAGCGGCTTTATCAAGTTTCTTCACCTCTCTCTCTCAAGTATGTTCGAATATGTTCAGGAATTCCTCGTAAATATTGTTCTAGTACTATCAGTTCTTCAAAATCAACCATGGCCCTCACGTTAGCAACCTCTATCCATCTCTTAAAACATCATCATACCTGATAAGGATAATTCAGGAAAGTAATTTTCTCATCCTTCTACAAACTTTGGAAATGTTCCTTATAATATTCAATGGTCATCTGATGCACGCTCCTCTTCACTTCTTGATACTCTTTCCTTTAGTCCTGAGACAAGGAAAGATAAGCCCTGTGTCTTTTCCCAATAAGGACACTCTGCAATAACACATTGTCGATGGGACCGTTCCAAATGATTGAAGAACTCATCGGGAGGTTCTTCTGCAAATTTTGGAATTAAACTCTGGGTATTAGTCACATTAAACACGGGATCGTGCATAGCAGCGGGCGCCTCTGTCTGCGTTGCCGACTGTGCAAGAGCATTCAGCAGCTCCAACTCCCTTGCATGTCGTACTTCTTCTCTCTATCAATCTTCTTGTCTTTCTTCTATTTCCCTCGCATGTCTTGGGATCTCTCAGGCTTCTTCCGGCTCTCTTTCTTCTTGTTCTCTCTCTCTTTCTTCCCGTGTAGCATCCATTTCCCTCCCACGTTGAGCTTCTCTCTATTCTACCATCATCTTCAACTTAATCAAATTCTCTTCCTCTGTAATTCGTCGAATCTCAGCCTCTATATTCTTTCCTGCTTTTATTCCTTTGGTTCCTAGGTCAGCTGAGCCTTGCTTCGCTACGAATTCTGCTTCAGCATTCTCCAACAGTTCATGAGGTACTACAACATCTTCTTCCGACAACTTTCCCGAGTTTATCAACGCTTCTAAGGGTAGACACCTGTTTTAGGCTTTAATCTTTCCACTCGTGGAATGGCTACACCATGCCATGAAAATATAGAGCCACTGAGCTTTAGTTACAATAGCTTCTGAAAATTCCTGAACATTTGGGTTTTTGAAAAACTCTTGGATATTTAGCTCTGCCATCTTATACTTTACAAAAAGATATATACATCCCCCAAAATATATCCTAACACTACATAGACTCCTAACTAAAATGGTCAAACCTTTAAAGAAAACACAGCCCTGTTATCACTAATATTTAAAACAGACTTGCTCGATCTCAAGGGTCTGGACACCTAAAATATATATTATGGCTGGCAAATTACATTTCCTGCCAAAATCAAAACTCGTCTGTTTATTTATACATGAATCTGTTATACATGAAAATACCCGAGATCTGAGAATATTATACAACTCTCAGACGGCAATATATAAAACAGTGAATATCCAAAGGTCTCTTACTTTACTCTCAAAAAACAACTTGGTAATTATTTTACTTGAACTATTCCAAACAACCTCTTACTTCGATTTTTCGTCAGGGATTACGAACAAGGTCTATCAAAAATATCGGTGACCGAAATAATGCACACTTTACAAAAATAGATATATTCTATATAAATTACAACTTTAATAAAAAAAAATAATCATCAAGATGAATCACACGAAACATTAAATCTTGAACAAAACTTAGATTACAACATAAGAAAGACTGGAAAAAATTATACAATCAATTGTTTCACTGGAAATCTATTTATAAAGATATTTAATTTTGATAATTAATGACAATAGTTAACACTTTAATGATTAAACCGTAAATGAAATTTACAAAAAAGAAACTGATAAACTTACGTGTTTTAGCTCAAACTAGGTTTTCAACCAGAGAAGCAATATAAATACACTTCACTGTTTTAACCTAAATCTCCTAAGCTTGAACACACTACACAATATATATTTTGGATAAAAACTTATTCTTTTTTTGAGAGGGTACACACACAATGTACATGAGAGGAAAGAGAATGTTTTTTCTTTCAAAGGGATAGGCTGGATCTCCTCTGCTGCTTACGATTTCCTAGGGGCACATAGATATTGACTTAAGACTTGTAGATGATTCTAGTAGATCATTCTCGTAGCTTGGGGAGAGGCCTAGCGGGGTTAGGCTGCCAACATAGAAAATTGAACAGGGGAATAAACCTTTCTTGCTAGGTAACTCTCTCTCTTAAATAACTCCACCCACCTCCCTCCTCGAAGCAATAAAAAAAAAAGATAAAACTAACTCTAGGGTTTTCAAGAACATTTTAACCACGTGGAAATACTGTATAAACATGATTTATTAGCTCATAAAAAATGACGTAAACCCTCATGTTCAAACCTCGTAAGTGTAGTATAGCATGCCTAATAAAGTGTACGTAATACGTTTAAACAAAATACGTGAAAAGTTAATTCATAAAAAAAATGGAAATTTACATACACTGACTTGAATGAAAAATATAAAGAAATGAAATATGAAAGTCTAATGTAATTCTGCACAAAATTAATTAAACCACCTAAGAGGAACTCACCTTATGAGCTGTCTTTACACCTCTTAGATAAACAAATGAAATACATAAGTAAAATATTTATTCTACAGTAGACCAGCTTCTTAATATATATATATATATATATATATGTATACATACATACATATATATATATATATATATATACATATCTATATCTATATATATATATATATATATATACTGTATATATATAGGCTATATATATATATATATATATATTTATATATATATATTTATGATGTAAGCTCTCATGTTCAAACCTCGTATGTGTCGTAACAAAATACGTGAAATGAAAAGTGAATTCATAAAAACAACGGAAATTTATATACACTAACTTGAATGAAAAATATAAAGAAATGAAATATGAAAGTCTAATGTAATTCTGCATAAAATTATTTAAACCACCTAAGAGGAACTCACTTTACACCTCTTAGATACACAAATGAAATACATAAATAAAATATTTACTGTACACCAGGCCAGCTTCTTAATTATATATACATGTATATATATATATATATATATACATATATATATATATAAATATATATAT
>NC_090730.1:95860127-95867627 GCF_036898095.1 Palaemon carinicauda
TTTAGCTAGTCAGAACAACTTTTTCCGGCCTCTTAACTAATTGATATTGTTAGTTATTTAGTCTTCATAGCTAGGAACTTCATATATCGTGTTTTAACGCTCTATTATCCGGTCATCGCTTGACCCCATACTAGATTGCTAGCTTAGCTCCTAGGCTAGATTGCCTAGCTCTTGTGTTCATGCATGATATATTCCAGTGATCCTAGGTTAAGTTATGAAGATAGTGGCATTATTTATCATACTGTTAACTGTGATGCAAGTGTTTTTCGCCTTCAGGGACCATATAGGGGACCGGTTTGATTGCGTACCTTTCTAACCTAACCTAAATGTAGGAACCCCTATATGCTCCCTTCATCCCCTGCCTACGGGCATTCCCTCTGTGTGGCCATGCTTCCCCTTCTATATAGGGGGATCTTGTCTACAATCAGAGTATTTATCGCTTCTCTGTCTACCTTAAGGGAATGATCCCCCCTTAGGGTTGCGACCGAGAAAGAGGAACGGCTCTGTCCTTCCTCAGTTGCTTATGGTTAGGTTACTTACCCTTCCATGCAACTTGCGACGTGTCTTTCAGCCTACCTAGCTTGGGATTTAACACTCCTTATCTAGGTTAGGCCTTGGGGGGGGGGCTAGTTCTGTACTGTTATAGTTTGAGACGGTACTCTTGCACCGTTCTCATTCTGGTTACCTGCCCTAGGCTAGGGAGCGTTCTCCCTTCCTTGGTGGCCGTTCTTGTACAGAGCCTCCCCTATGAAAGACCCCTCTTCTTCTCCCTCCCCACCTATCCCTTTGGTATAGGCTAGCCTATACATAGGCTGGCCTATACACATCTGTCCCTAGTCCTACAACTCCTCCCTTGGGTGGAGTGTTAGGCTATCTTGATCTCCTGTTGAGCAGGCCGCTCTGGTACATATTCCCTTCATAGCGTTCTATGGGGGTAGCCACTGGCAGCGATTTGTCCAACAGGGGGTTCCCCCTCTTGAGTGTACCCTAACCCTCCCTTGGGTTACCTTGGCACCCGGCCGACTACCGGCCCCCTTGCCATTGGATGCTAGGACCTACTCCTATCATGGGTACACTCTCTCCGGAGGGATGTCGGAGGGGTATGTGGTCTTACCCCTCCAATCCCTCCTTATCTGTCTCTCTATCTACCATGGTGCCAGTCCCTTGCCGCCTCTACTGCCGGCGATACCGCCCTACCCTTTGGTGACACTCTCTCATAAGATACCCTCCTTCCTCTAAGTCGTCAGCCTTCCGTGTGCCGGGAGCTGCTGCCTTCCGTCGGCATACAGCCGATGGCCCACCCCTCCATTACCTAGTTTCGGTTGTCCGACCTTCGGGCTGGCCTCCGGCGTGCCGGCATTGATTGCCGGCGGTCTGGGTATTCTACCATATTCTGCATTATCTTATGAACTGATCACCAAGCCGTCAGCCTTCGGCTGCCGGAGCCGCCGCCTCCCGCCGGCGTGCCGCCGCCTCCCGCCGGCGTGCCGCCGCTGTGCCGGCGGTCGCCAAGTTGGTATTGTGCCTAGATTCTTAATGTGTCTGCCTTAATGCCTTACACCCTGCTGGAGCGGCCTCCGGCGTGCCGCCGGCCTGCCGGTGCCCTCCGGAAGCACCAAGGGACTTGCACCCCTTCTTCTACCTGTCGACAATATGCCGACAGTCCTACACTGCAGCCAGATGGCTTGGCCACTTCTATGCTTTGGTATTGTCTACCATTCTACTAGTGGCTGTGCTGTCTTCTTGCACATTACAATTTCCAGCATACTCTGTGTGTCTTAGCACGGTCGGTTGCCGGAACCTAGATCTATATGGGGTCTCCTACTACCCCTTTAACCCAAGGATCTGAGTGGTCTCAGTTCCTGATACACCTCGCAGGCAATCTCTGCTAGAACTTAGCTTCTACCCACCACGGTGATCCATGCGGATTTCCGTTTTGTGTCCCTCGGTCACAAATGAAATTGCCTATTGATAAGGTTACGGTAACCGACTGGGCGGGATTCACAAGTATGTGTCTATCTACTTCCTTTTCCCGCTCCTCTTCTCAAACATTACAATATTCATGAATTATTTAATGTTAGGTGAAATTTTGACTACTTAAAATTTAACCTTAGAGTAATGTAAGTCATTCTTATGCCTTCCATATACTCATGATCTCTTTCTTTTACAGGAGGAGTATATGAAGTGTGACCACCAATTCTGTGGAGTGAAGCGCCCGGACTTCTACGGGCACAAGGCGTGTCGGACCCACGCCCCCTGCTCCGCCAAGAAAGGCGACCTGAAATACTGGGACCCGCAGCACTGTACAGTCTGCAAGAGTCGTTTGGTCGAAGCGTTCGACGATCCTCCTTCAGCGGAGGTAAGGGACAACGCTTGGGAGAAGCTACGCAAGTGGGTGCGTGGCTTCCAGAAGAACGCCACCGGACCGTATCTCGTTACCGAAGATTTGAGGGCCTTGCTATTCCCGCGAAGGCATCGAAAGACTCAGTGGTCCTTAGTGATCAGATTCCTACCGTCCAGATAGTGGTGGAACCTGATGTTGTCATGGCCCAGTCCATGCATGAGTGCCGCCTAGATTCCGACAACGTGGAACGTATGTCGGAAGTGTCGGAGACTACGGAGAGGAACCTCATGGGCGAGGAGCTCGACTAGAGGAAGATCAGGTGGAATACCCTGATTCGGAGCATGAGGTCGCTCCCGCTTCTACCCCTGCACCAACTCCTACACCGACCGAGGAATCACGTCCTTCAACATCCGCCACCCCGGACCCCATCCCATCAGGCACTCAGGAGATCTTCAAGATGCTTGAAGCTCTCATGGATAAGAAACTTCGCGAGACTCATGAGCTTTTCAAGTCTAACCTCGGAAGTTCTAAGCAACCGAAAAGGATTTCGGTTAAGGACCTCCCTGCCTGCTCGGATACTAACCCATGGAGGTATGCCGAGCACATGCCGATCACCACGGGCAAGATCTTCATCAGCGAGAAGGTCGGCTCGATCGCGTTGGAAGAAGTGGAATTCTTCCCGAACTTTGAGGCTTACCCGGACTGTTACGTCCGACTCAGGTCCGAACCCGCCTCTAGAGAAGAGACCGAACCGAAGGAGGTAATTGTGTTCGATCTCCCGAAGGCCCAGGCTATGCTAGCCAACGCAGTGAAAAGTAGGGGCTTCACCAATTCAAAAATGCCGGCGCTTAGTAAAAAGCACCCGACCTTCGTCGCACCGGACAATGCGACCTTCCCCTTTCTTGAAAAGGCCTTCACTGTGGTACTGAAAGCAGTGGAAGAAGGGAAACCTTGCCCTGTACTGGAGGAGTGCAGGCCCTTCTCCCTGACTACTCCCCCTGATGATAGGCACTGGAAAGAAGTCCAGTCGACATTCATAGTGGGGAAGCTAGAGCCTGACGTTGCTGGTCGTCAGTTTAACGAGGACCTCCCAAAACTCAACGATCACCTCCTTCATAGGGAACATGATACGAAGGAAAGGCTTGCCGCATCTATGTCCCTCCAGGTACAGCTTGAAGTCATGGCCGGTGACACTAGGGTCCCAGACTTCTACATGGTCCTTGCCAAAACACATCTGGCAACGGTCATGAAGGATCTGTACAGCTTCACTAGGGCTCGTAGAGCCTGTCGTGAATTCGTGTTCGCGAACGCTACAGTGAGACACGAACCCCGGAGGCTGATTTCCTCCAACATCTGGGGTAAACACCTCTTTCCCTCCTCCCTAGTGAAAGAGATCACCGACAAAGCCGCCACGGAGAATAGGAACCTTCTCCATAAGAGGGGCATGTCGAAGAAGAGGAAATCCTCTCAGGACAACGGCCCTCAACCTAAGAGGAAACCTACAAAACCAAAACCCCAGCAACGTCAACAGACGGCAGTTTCCGGGTTCCGCTACTCCCCAATTGCCAGCTCAGCCACAACAGACCTTTCAGCTGGTCACCCAACCGGTCCTGTCACAGTCACCGGTCTTCACCCCTGCATTTGAGCAGCAATCCACTACCTTTCGTCCCAAAGGTAGAGGGTCAAGCAGGGGCTCAGGCAGAGATGTGTCTCGCCGTCCCTCCAGAGGCAGAGGAGGTAGGGGAGCTAGCGGCCGAGGTAGCAAACCCTCGGGAAGCCAGAAGCAATGAAGTGCTTCCGGTGGGAGGAAGACTCCGCCAATTCCAGGATCGTTGGACCTTTGATCCCTGGGCACACAGCAATGTCAAGAAGGGACTAGGCTGGAGCTGGACTCAACCACCCCCAACCTTCCAGCAATTCTTCCAACAGTCAACCCCCCTCCTGGAAGAATATGTCCTAGAACTCTTGAACAAGAAGGTGATAAGGAGGGTAAAGTCAACCAGGTTCCAAGGGAGACTATTTTGCGTCCCCAAGAAGGACTCCGACAAACTCAGAGTCATTCTAGACTTATCCCCCCTCAACAAGTTCATCACGAACAACAAGTTCAAGATGCTGACTCTTCAACAAATACGGACCCTTCTGCCTCAAGGGTCCTACACGGTCTCGATAGACCTGGCGGATGCCTACTGGCACGTTCCAATGAACCATCACGCTTCCTCCTACCTAGGATTTCGACTCCAAAGGAAAAGCTACGCTTTCAGGGCCATGCCCTTTGGGCTCAACGTGGCCCCACGGATCTTCACCAAGCTGGCAGACGCCATCGTTCAACAGCTCCGCCTTCGCGGCGTCCAGGTGATGGCCTACCTAGACGACTGGCTGGTCTGGGCGACATCGCCCGAAGATTGTGTACGATCCTGCAACAAAGTCACCCAGTTCCTAGAACACCTGGGAGTCAAGATAAACACCAAGAAATCTCGCCTCTCTCCAGCTCAGAAGTTCCAATGGTTAGGAATCCATTGGGATCTTCAGTCATACCGCCTTTCCATCCCACAGAAGAAAAGGAAGGAAATAGCAGGGTCTGTCAAAAGACTGCTGAAATCCAAAAGGATCTCAAGACGACAGCAGGAACAAGTTCTAGGCTCTCTTCAGTTCGCCTCTGTGACAAACCCAGTGCTTCATGCACAGCTAAAGGATGCCGCGGGAGTCTGGAGACGTTCTGCATCCATCTCTCGAAGAGACCTCAAGAGACGGCTCCCAAACAGACTTCGGTTACTCTTAAAGCCGTGGTCGGAAGCAAAGGCCCTGAAAAGGTCCATTCCTCTTCAACACCCACTTCCATCACTCAACATCCACACGGACGCTTCGCTGGAGGGTTGGGGAGGTCACTCCCACCAACAACAGGCTCAAGAGACATGGTCTCCCCTATTCAAGACGTTTCACATCAACATCTTGGAGGCCATGGCGGTCCTTCTCACTCTGAAGAAACTCTCCCCGCCTCCCTCGATCCACATCCGTCTGACTCTGGACAACTCGGTGGTAGTCAGATGTCTCAATCGTCAGGGCTCGAGATCGCCCCAGATAATTCAGGTTCTTCTTCCGATCTTCCGCCTGGCAGAAAAGAAGAAATGACACCTGTCTGCAGTTCACCTACAAGGATTCCGCAACGTGACGGCGGACGCTCTATCACGGACAAGCCCAATAGAGTCGGAATGGTCTCTAGACGCAAGATCATTCTCCTTCATCTCTCGCCAAGTCCCGGAACTTCAGATCGATCTCTTCGCAACGAGCGACAACAATCAACTTCCTCGTTATGTGGCCCCGTACGAGGACCCCAAGGCAGAAGCAGTGGATGCCATGTCACTGGATTGGAACAGATGGTCCAGGATATACCTGTTCCCTCCCACCAACCTTCTGCTGAAAGTCCTCTCCAAACTGAGAACCTTCAAAGGGACAGCGGCCCTAGTGGCTCCCAAGTGGCCCCGGAGCAATTGGTACCCCCCTGATCCTGGAGCTGCAGCCCAAGCTGATCCCCCTCCCGGGCCCAGTTCTCTCTCAGCAAGTACAGAAGTCGACTGTCTTCGCTTCATCACTGAAAGTCAGGGACCTTCATCTCATGATTTTCTCTCCCTAGCCGCGAAGAAAAGGTTTGGGATCTCGAAGAAAAGTCTAGACTTCCTCGAGGAATACAAGACCGAATCCACACGATGGCAATACGAATCTTCCTGGAGAAAGTGGGTCTCGTTCGTCAAAGCAAAAAACCCTACGGAAATCACCATTGATTTTTGCATGTCCTTCTTCATTCACCTTCATGGACAAGGCTTAGCAGCCAACACGATTTTTACCTGCAAATCGGCTTTGACTAGACCACTACTGTACGCCTTCCAGATTGATATGTCCAGCGATATCTTCAATAAACTACCAAAGGCATGCGCTCGACTACGCCCAGCACCTCCGCCAAAACCTATCTCCTGGTCCCTGGACAAGGTGCTCCATTTTGCCTCAAACTTGGACAACGATTCGTGCCCTCTCAAGGATCTGACTCAAAAAGTTGTATTCCTTTTTGCTCTCGCCTCGGGAGCCCGAGTCAGCGAAATAGTGGCATTATCAAGAGACGAGGGCCATATCCTGTTCACAGATTCAGGAGAACTTACCCTCTTCCCTGATCCGACGTTTCTCGCGATAAACGAATTACCCACCAAGAGATGGGGCCCCTGGAGAATCTGCCCCCTGAAGGAAGATGTCTCTCTATGTCCAGTAGAGAGTCTCAAGGTCTATCTTCAAAGAACTTCAGACTTTGGTGGAGGCCAACTCTTCAAAGGAGAAACATCGGGGAGCGACCTGTCACTGAAACAACTAAGAGCGAAAATCACCTACTTCATTCGCAGAGCGGATCCTGACAGTACACCCGCAGGTCACGATCCTAGAAAAGTCGCATCTTCTCTGAATTTCTTCCAGAGTATGGATTTCGAAAGCCTCAAGAGCTTCACAGGATGGAAATCTTCGCGTGTTTTCTTCAAGCACTACACGAAGCAAGTGCATGAAGTCAAACATTTCGTGGTAGCCGCAGGTAGTGTTATGAAACCTGCAGTTTAACTCTGCATAGAACAGCGAGTTACTTGGGACTTTAACTCTACGGGTGCCTGTGTTGACCCTCGTGTGATACATAGTGATTTCATGGACACTTAGTGTTTCTAATAGACTGTTCTTTCCAAGGTGAAATGTCATAGACTTCACATGAGGGCCACATGCCTAGGGCATGATGTGTTTTTTCCTTTTTAAAGACTGACGTTCCTCTGGAACTTGTGCCTTCTAAAAATTTGAAATTCCTTTCAGATTCAAGATTGAAGTCTTCTAATTTCTATGTACATTATTTATTATTGTAAATTAACTTTACATCCTTTATTGCATTTATTACTACTATAACCTGCAATTATGACATAAAATGTCTATTTTATTACTTGTGCGTCTCTCTTAGCTCCTATTTACACTATGAAATACATGAATGTCATAGTTTCATTTACCCCTTTCCTTTGAAATGAGAAGAATAATATGTTTTGTCTGTATTATATACTCACCTATGCTGTGTAATATTCCTAATTGAATACTTACTTACGCCATACCTTCGAGACCAGATTGTTCTCTAACCATGGAATATA
>NC_090730.1:95872627-95942627 GCF_036898095.1 Palaemon carinicauda
AGAGAGAGAGAGAGAGAGAGAGAGAGAGAGAGAGAGAGAGAGAGAGAGTGTGTGTGTGTGTGTGTTGTTTTACGTACGTACAGTAAATGTAAATTTTAAACAAAAAAATATGATAGGTTATAACATGTATATTCAGACTTTTAAAACCTTCCCTTTAACTTAATGCATACTAAACTAAAACAGGCACAAATATTAAAATGTTAGAGTATTAAAGTAAAAAATAAAGATTGTTACTGTACTCACCACGAAAGAAGTTGAAGAAAAACTTGAATGATGATGGCGATGAATTTGCTGCACAGTAGAAATGATGATGATGAAGCTGATGATGTCTTTTACTGTGTAGCCAATGATAGTATTTTACGTCTCTTGAGACGGAGGTGTCTTTTCCTGGGACACCTCTTCAACTTCTTCCTGGGACACCTCTTCAACTTCTTCCTGGGACACTTCTTCAATTTCTTCCGAAGGCGTACTAGCAGGAGGAACTGGCTCTTTTTTGCGAGGCTGGAAGAACATTGTAATCGGAAGTTGCTGCTGCTGCTTCTTTTTTCGCTCGAAGAGCATCCTGTAGGGAGTCATGTCTTCATCAATTTTGTTGCAGAATTGCATAGAACGAACCATATCCTCGTCCCACTCTTGCGACAATTCTTTCAACTCCTTCGCAAGGTTGCAGAGCTTGGCAAGCCGTTCTAATGTTAAGCCCGTTTCTTCGATATTTTCTTGGGTCTCTTCCTGCATTTCACTGTCTTCTTCACTGGCCGATTTTGTCAGGTCTTCTAGGTCTGCGTCAGTTAGCGGCTGGGAATGGCAGTCCAACAACTCGTCGACGTCTTCAGTCGTCATGTCGCCAAACCCGTCACCTCCAATTATCGCAGCCAACTGCACAGATTTGCGTATTGCAGAGTGTTGAATTTCAGACGGAGTAAATCCCTCGTCGTCGTAAACAATCTGGGGCCACAACTTCTTCCAGCTCGTATTAACGGTTGCTGGTTTCATTTCTTGCAATGCCTTCTGAATGTTCTGCAGGCACGTGGCTATTGTGTACTTCCGCCAGTACGCCTTCAAATTGAAATTTTCATCTTCATCTTTTTGGGCAGCATCCACACACGCAACGAGGTCCGCCAAGGTATTCTTCGTGTAGAGGGCCTTGAACGCCCTGATAACCCCCTGGTCCATCGGTTGAATTAATGACGTGGTGTTGGGTGGCAGGAACTCAACCTGAATGCCCTCATGCGACAGGTCAGTTGCGTGTCCACCAGCGTTATCCATAAGGAGAAGGATCTTGAATGGCAAGCCCTTCTCTACGAGATATTTGCTGACTTGCGGGATAAAACACTGGTGGAACCAGTTGGAGGTCAGCATCTTCGTAATCCATGCTTTTTGATTATGCATCCAGTACACGGGAAGGAGATTCTTATTTTCATTTTTCAAAGCGCGAGGATTTTTCGACTTGTAAATAAGCCCCGGCTTTAGCAAAAATCCAGCAGCATTGCCACACATCACGAGGGTTACGCGATCTTTGAACGCTTTAAAGCCAGAGGCTTTGGCTTCTTCTTTGAACAGGAAAGTTCGCGACGGCATTCTCTTCCAAAACAAGCCGGTTTCATCCATATTAAACACTTGTTCCGGCTTGTATCCACCTTCAGCGATAATGTTCTTGAAAGTCTCGTTCGCGTAAGTTTCAGCAGCGGCAGTGTCAGCGGAAGCAGCCTCGCCATGCAGGGAAACGCTTTACAGGCCGAAGCGTTTCTGAAACTTCGCGAACCATCCTTTGCTGGCGGAAAAACGTTGTTTCTGAGGCTGGGAATCAGTGGATGTCCCTGGTTGAGGTTCATCTACATCATCATCTTCTTCAGCATGGCCACCATCGTCGTCTTGAGGGTCCTTTGCCGCAAAATTCTCTTACTAGCTCAAAGCCTTTGTTCGGATGGTGTTCGTATCCAAGGCTATGTTCTTCTTCCGGCAGTTGGCAATCCACACTGCTAAAGTACCTTCCATGCGTACGATCGTTTTATTACGCGTGGTAACGACTCGCTTCGCTGATCTGCTAAAGGTGATGGCAGCCGTCTTTCTAATGTTCGCCTCGTCCTTCTTGATATAGCGAACGGTGGATTCGTTGACTCCAAAATGGCGGGCTGCGGCCGCGTAACTTCTTCCTTCTTTTAACATATCGAGAGGCGTCACCTTCTCAGCAATCGTCATCATCTTTCGGTGGCGTTTAGGCTCACTACCAGCCCTAGTAGAAGCAGAACGCTTGGGAGCCATTGTACAGTAGGGTTTAACAGAAAGTTCAACAAAAAGTTCAACTTAAAACAGTCACTCACAGCACAGATTAAAGTTCACAATAACGTAGCGACATCTACACAGCGATACAGCGGCAGACACAGTGGCCGCGAAAAGATGCTGGAGGTTGGAGATACGGTCAAAACACCAATCACAGGCTAGATTACAAAACTTGGGTTCTGATTTGTCATCTATCAGCGCTTGAACCAATCACAATCCGTCTTATATGCTACGTAGTAGTTACCAATTCAAAGTACAAGGTACCCTACGTACAGTATACAGTACAGCTTTACGTACGCTATTTAACGCTTGTTTTGTTGTAGGATATGTCTCTCTCTCTCTCTCTCTCTCTCTCATCACTGTTTTTGTTTCTTGTCCTATTGTGTGTTTTATTGGATATCTCTCTCTCTCTCTCTCTCTCATCACTGTTTTTGTTTCATTTCTCATTCTGTGTGTCAATCTCTCTCTCTCTCTCTCTCTCTCTCTCTCTCGTACGCTTATTCGAGATGTGATTTTTGCAACAAAGAATATTATTGGATGCAGTACTACGTACGTATACATACAAAAGATTCATGGAAAAGATGCACATCCATTACATTTGTAGTACAGTAGTAGCCATCAGCAGCCTTACACCATTCTAATACGGTATGACTGCATCTGATTTGCGTTTCATGTTCGATTTAATTTTACTACGTACTGTATACTGAATTATCGTATGATCACATTTTCTTTTCGTGTTTTATTTCTTTTTGTACTGAATTATATGTCATATGTAATGCAATGAACAATCAGTAAGAGCAGATATTACTAATTACAGTATTAATGGAATTACAGGTAACGAAATATCGTAATTGGGGTCTTCATATATCGCGGTATTTTCAAAATTTCCGGAAAATTCGCGATATGTTTTTATATATGGGTTATGAAAAAAATCCGCGAAGTGGTGAATCCGCGATGGTCGAACCGCGAAGTAGCGAGGGCTCACTGTATCTAGTTTTTCGTTTGCCTATTTTACCAACGAAGCAGAGCTGTCCTGTTGGGGCCTGGGGAGTCTGCTGTTGCCGCCTCCTCTACGACTTCGTCGTGGGCGTGTTCCCTTCTCCTAGAAGTTCTCCCGTGACAACTGTCAGCTCCTTAGTTCATTTAAAACGCTCAGGAGGTTTGCCTCCTTGGGTGGGTAACTTCCCTTCTGAGGGAGGTTCCCTTCCCATGTATTAGTTTTTTCCCCTTCAGAGGGGGCAACTTCTCTTACCTTTATATTTTCTGGTCCTCAGGCGGTTATGCTCTCGGTGCTGAGCAACCGCTTTTGTAACAATGCTCAAGGGGCTGAGCGATTGCAAGGCCGAACCCTGGAGTTTGTGCGATTATGCTCTTGGTGCTGAGCGGTTGCACTTGCAGCTACGCTCAAGGGGCTGAGCAGCTGCAGGAGCTCCTCTTTGGAGGGTTGCTCCTTATGGTCAGCTTGCTGATCCAACGGCCCTTGGGGCGCCTTCATCATTTCTTCCTGTCTCTTCTACGAAGTGTTCACCTCTCTCGTTCGCGAGAGAGGACACTCATAGAGACTCCTCTTTGGAGGACTCACCTGCTGTTGTTGCTGAAGGCTCAGTTTCCCCCTCCGAACATCCTTCGAGGGGGAAGCTGAGTCCAACGGTCTCTCCTGCGAGTGTGTCTCCCCCTCGGGGGGTTTCACTAACAGAGACTCCTCTTCGGAGGACTGATGATGGTGCTCCTGTCCGTCGTCGTCTTCATCTTCAACCGCAGAGGATCCTCCTCGACGAGAACAGACCGTTGCAGCTGCTTCGCTACTCCTGTCGGCATTTCGTTCGCGATCTCCGACACCTGCCAGATCTTCTTGTCTTCCTTTTCCGTTCCTGGACGCAGAAGCGCAGTGGGCGCCACTCCTCCCCGTTTTCCAAACTTGCACCGGTCCCTTCGGGGCAAAGGGCTTATCTCACAATGTGAGTAAGTCCTTTTTGTGCCAGGTTTTTACCTGTGCAACCTCGTTCTCCTTAGTAGTTCGCAAATGCTCTCCTGCTGTGGACCAGATTTCTGCTAAATCAACACTCCAGCGACCTCCTGTAGCTGAGTCTCGACGTAGATCTCCTGATCGCCAACTCTTTTGAGACCTTCTGTGCGGCTACGCACCATGTGCGCCTACGGTCTCCTGAACGCCCACGATCGCCTGCTCGCCGGCGCACATCTGATCGCTCTTTTCTGATGTGCGCAATGCGCGCCAACGTTAACCCTCGCGCCCATGATCTCCGGATCTGGGCGCAGGCAGGGAGATTATTTCTTCACTGAACTCCACGTTCACCTGCTCGCCAGCGCGCATCTTCGCCAACGTTTGCCCACGCTCCCACGATCTTCGGATCTGGGCGCAGGCAAGGAGTTTATTCCTTCGCCTCCTCGCCGACGATCTCTCTGGTTCTGCACCCTCACTGATATCGTCTGACCGCTCATATCTTCTGGCCATGCAACTACGCTCCTACGATCTCCTGGTTTCTGCTTCGTCGCTCGCAGTTCAAGAATTTCCTTCGCTAGCGCACAGGCGCTGACAGGTTCTTCTGGACTGGCAGCGCCCTTCTGAAGTTTCGCGCCAAACGCGCCCACGCGCGGTTCCAGTTCCAACGCGCCAGCATGCTTTCACTTCACACCGCGCCACCCAGGAGACACCTAAGCTAGCGCACGGGCACTCACAGTCAACCCTGGGCTCTCCTACGCACCCGTGCGATTCTTCGCCTGCGCGCGAGCATTTTCAACGCGCCAGCGCTTCAATCGTCGTCGGTTTCTTACGCGCCCACACGTTATTTCTCCTCTACGCGATCGGTCGCTACGTGCCACCGCTCACCAACGCGCCACCACTCGCCAACGCGCCATCGCTTGCCAACGCTCCTTCGTCCGCCTACAATCCATCGCTCGCTTACGCGCCATCGCTCGCTTACGCGCCATCGGTCTCCCGGCCACCTGCGTTAGCCCTTACGACCGCGCACATGCGCACCCATGTTCGCCCGCGCACGAACAAACGGTTTTCCATCGCGCGAGCGCCTGCGCGATTCCGGCCAGCGAGCCATCGCTCGCCAACGCGCCATCGCTCGCCAACGCGCCATCGCTCGCCAACGCGCCATCGCTCGCCGACGCGCCATCGCTCGCCGACGCGCCATCGCTCGCCGACGCGCCATCGCTCGCCGACGCGCCATCGCTCGCCAACGCTCCATCGCTCGCCAACGCGCCATCGCTCGCCTACGCGCCATCGCTCGCCTACGCGCCATCGCTTGCCTTCGCATCATTGGTCTCCCGACCGCCAGCGCTCACCTACGCACCATCGCTCGCCTACGCACCATCGGTCTCCTGACCGCCAGCGCTCGCCCACACAACAGCGCTCGCCCTCACCTGCGTGCCCACGCGCACTTTCGCCTGCGCACGAACCAACAATTTACCATCGCGCGAGCGCCAGGGCAATTTCGACCGCGATTCCTGTCGGGGTTTTGCAACACGGGCAACCTGGCGAGTCTTCTGGAGTGCGTACTTCCAGATCACGATCTTCTCCCCGTAAACGCAGAGCATGGCACGTGCAAGAGCAGGAAGAATCTTCAAAGAGGTCTGGGCAACATTCCTCTCCTTCTTTTCAGACAGGCCCCATCATCTCTACTCCTCAGGATTGTTCGATTCCCTTCCCCGCAGCGGGAATCGCTGACACTGCGTCTGTCAGCCTTCCGAGGTACTTTGAGATCATGGGGGAACCTGGTTTAGCCCTTCCTCTCCACCATTCCGTGGAAGGGGCTTACCAGGGAGTTTTTCTCTCGAGAAATTCTCCGCCCGGCAGGTGACTTTCTCGTCTTCGGAGATCTTAAGCCAGGAGAAAGCCGCATTGTGCCATGCGGGCCACTTCGTGGCTGGTTGTCTGGCTTGGATCTCTGGGCATCCTGTTGCGATCCGAGAATTTGTCCAAGGAGAGCTCCAGGAAGGCCATGGAAACTTTCCTCCTCGGGCACGAGCACCATTGTTTCCCAGCTCACCAAGTTTCGAACTTGTGGGCAAACTCGATGTTGAAGCATTGAGATGCAGTGACCGAGAGGTTCCTCTCGTAAGTCCCAACCATGGATGTCGGCAAGCTCAGACACTCTTCCACCCTTGGAAATACCTTGTTTTGAGCCCAAGGACGAGGAATGGACAGCTGAGAGGTGGAGAAAGTCGAATCACGATTCGCTCCTCCAAAGGCGCTTACATCCAGACCCTACAAGCCTCCAGCGCCTCAACAACAACGGCCTCGTCAGCCTAGGACGTCGGAACCGGCCCCGGCAGCTAAGACAAGGTGTCTAAACAGCAGCCCCCTCCTGTCAGAGACAAGAAGGGTGGGAAGTCCTCCCAGGGAGGTAATAACCCTGAGGGAGCGGCAGAGGCCGCAAACGCTAGGATTGGCAACCCCCCCTGCATGGTCCCCAGTAGGGGGATGCCTAAGGTTGCGTGCCCAGGTGGCAACAACTCGGGGCTGAATCCTGCACGGCGTCGCTGAGCTCCTATGCAATGGGTTCGGCAATGGGGCTAGCCCTTCGGGCAGGAATCGAGACCATGCTCTAGAAGTATGCTCTCCAAAAGGTCATCGACGGCTCCCCCCCCCGGCTTCAGTCGACTCTTTCTTGTAAGAAAGCGTCGGAAGGCTGGAAACCTGTCTCGACCTCTCAGCCCTGAACAAGTTTGTCGAACAAACTTCGTTCAGCATGGAACAGCAGAGTCAATAAGGCTTTTAGTGAGACCACAAGACTTCATGTGCACACTGGATCTGAAGGACGAATACTTCCAGATCCCAATCCATCTGTCTTCCAGGAAGTACTTGAAATTCAGCCTAGACAACAAGTTATACCAGTTCAAGGTGCTGTGTTTCGATCTCTCCACAGCACCGCAGGTGTCCACCAGAATGTTCACCCTGTTATCTTCATGGCCACACAGGAGCGGCATCCGTCTCCTTCGCTTTCTGGGTGACTGGCTAACCCAGGCAGTCTCGGAATCGACCCTTCTTCGACACCGAGACGAGCTTCTGGGACTTTGCCAAGATCTAGGGATCATGGTAATTCTCGAGAAGTCTTCTCTGCTTCCATCTCAACAACTGGTATATCTAGGCATGATATTAGACTCCAATCTCCAAGCCTTCCCATCAGATGACAGGATAGCAAGGCTGAGGAGAGTCGCAGAACCTTTCCTCAGACAAGGAGAGCTTCCAGCCCAACCTTGGTTAAGCCTCCTAGGTCTCCTTTCCTCCTTGGCCAGGCTAGTTCCAACGGCCGCCTCAGGATGTGATCCCTGCTTCGGCGGCCTAAGTCCCGGTGGAAACAAGACAATGATTCCCTGGACATTCTGGTCCCTTTTGGGACCTGCGGAACGAATGGACCTGCAGTGGTAGTTGACCTATGGGAACCTTTGCAAGGGAATGGATCTTCTCGTCCTTCCCCCGCATTTGATGCTGTTCTCGGACTCGGCAAAACAAGGGGGGGGGGGGGGGGGCTGGGCACGTTCTGAATCAGGCCTATGGTCAGAACCAGAAGGGTTCCTCCACATCAATCTGCTAGGAATGAAGGCCGTATTCTGGCCCTTCAACACTTCCAACAGACCCTGGCAAGTCACTCCGTGAACGACAACTTTCTCATTTTGCAGTAGTGATACTGAGATGAACCGAAGTCCACTCAATACCCTATCGGCTCGCCTCATTCCGGACAAAGGAATATGCTCTCCGACAGTCTGAGCAGGGCCTCACGGATAGAGAGTACAGAGTGGTCTTCGGCCCCACCCTGGTAGCCAACAAGTCCTGACCTTGTGGACCTGTTTGCGACAGCCTTGAGTTTTCAAGCTGCCGCTGTACTACTCCCAGTCCCAGACCCCAAGGCACTCTAGCAAGATGCCTTCCTACACGGTGGGACAACATCGACGTCTACGTCTTCCCACCATTCTGTCTGAAGGGGCTCAACAAGACCAGACTATCGGTCAACCTGTCGCTGAAACTGACGTTTGGCGTGATGCTGTTGGGTCTAGGCTTGGAGGGTTTCCTCTTAGGTTGTGGACCTTCATCCTGAGAGGACTTCCTCTTCCGGGACATGCCCCACTTGTTGAGAAGGTTCCGGTTCTCAGTGGCAGCCTTGTCCAGGATCTCCTTCACTAAAGCTGTTGGGAAGAGATGTTTGCCCCAGATGTTGGAGGAGATCAGTTTCCGGGGTTCATGTTTCACGTCTGCATTGGCGAACACGTACTCTCTACAGGCTCTCCGGGCCTTGATGAAGCTGAACAAATCCTTCTTCACGGTCGCAAGGTGGGTCTTAGCAAGAACCATGTAGAAGTCCGGGACCCGAATGTCCCCGGCCATTGCCTCAAGTTGAACTTGATGGGATAGGGAGGCAGCCAGCCTCTCCTTGGTGTCTTGTTCCCTACGTAGCAGATGGTCGTTGAGCTTAGGGAGATCTTCATTAAACTGACGTCCAGCGACGTCAGGTTCCAGTTTCCCAACCGTGAAAGTAAGCTGGATATCCTTCCAGCTTTTATCGTCGGGGGGTAAGGCGAGGGAGAGAGGCCTACACTCTTCCAGAGTAGGACAGGGCTTTCCTTCCTCCACTGCCTTCAAGACCACGTTTAGAGCCTTTTCCACGAAGGGAAAGACCATGGTAGGAGGAGCAAGAAAGGATGGATTCTTCTTGCTCAACGCTGGCGTCTTGGAGTTAGTGAAGCCTCGACTCTTGAGGCAATCAGCCAGCATAGCCTGGGCCTTGGAGTGCTCGAATACGATCACTTCCTTAGGTTCGGTCTTCTCCTTGGAGGCCGGTTCGGACTTGAGCTTGACGTAACAGTCCGGATATGCCTCAAAGCTCGGGTAGAACTCTACCTCTTCAAGGGGAACGGCACCCATTTTGTCATTAATGAAAATGCGCCCCTTCGTTATTGGCATGTGCTTGGCATACCGCCAGGGATTTGACACCGAGCAAGGGGGCAGCTGTTTGACCGAGAGTTTCTTCGGTTGTTTCCAGCCCATGAAATGCCTCTTGAGGTCCTCTTGGCCTTTGCGGAACCTCTCGTCCAAGAGTGCTACCAGGACCTGGATGGTATCCTGGGTGGTCGGCAGCGGAGGAAGCGAAGCATCAGATGTAGAGGGAACTGGCTCCTCGACCACAGCAGAAGCCGCAGAGGGTGCTCGGGCGACCTCGCCCTCTGAATCAGGGAACTCCACCTGATCCTCTTCTTCCTCCTGACCCTCAGTCATGAGGGGTCCTTTCGGTATTTTCGGACACGTCCGACATCCCTTCCACCTCGTCGATGCGACAGCCTTGGAGAGCGGCCGTAACGTCCGGTTCAACCATAAGTTGAACACAGGGTATCTCGTCCTTAGGGAAGAGAAGGGCCCTCATCTTCTCGTTGGGGAGATAAGGCCCTGTGACATTCCTCTGGAAACCGCGCACCCACTTGCGCAGTTTCTCTCGTGCATTGTCCCGGGCCTCCACGGACAGAGGGTTGTTGAACGCCTCATCAAGGAGGCTTTTGCAGACTGAACAAGTCTGCGGATCCCAATACTAGAGATTCCCTTTCTTGGTGGCACAGGCGGCGTGAGTCCGGCACGCCAGATGCCCATAAAAGTCAGGGCGACGAACTCCGCAGAAGGAGCTCTCACACCTCACGTACTCCTCCTGTAAAAGAAAGAGACAATGAGTACAGGGGGTCCTCGGGTTACGACGCTGATCCGTTCTTAAGACGCGGTGTAACCCGAATTTCCGTGTAAGTCGGAACACCATAAATATACGTACTGTACTGTACTGTAAAGTATTACTGTATACTGTACTATAATAAAATGTATCAAATGACATAAAAACAATATTAGAAAAAGAGAAAACAGTTCCTTACCACATGAATTAAAGTAAATATCAATAAAAAAAGAAAACAATTCCTTACCACATGAATTAAAGTAAATATCAATAAAAAAAGAAAACAATTCCTTACCACATGAATTAAAGTAAATATCAATAAAAAAAAGAAAACAATTCCTTACCACATGAATTAAAGTAAATATCAATAAAAAAAGAAAACAATTCCTTACCACATGAATTAAAGTAAATATCAATAAAAAAAAAGAAAACAATTCCTTACCACATGAATTAAAGTAAATATCAATAAAAAAAGAAAACAATTCCTTACCACATGAATTAAAGTAAATATCAATAAAAAAAAAGAAAACAATTCCTTACCACATGAATTAAAGTAAATATCAATAAAAAAAAAAAGAGAACAATTCCTTACCTTATTCCTATGGTTGGCTTGCACACTGGAAGGGATGTTGCAAGGGACGGAGAGACTGGTTTATTGTGGAGAGGAAGGTGCAGAAGATGCTGGAGAAACTGGGGCAGGTGAATCAGGATTCTCTGGAAGTGAGACAGAAGATGCTGGAGAAGCTGGGGCAGGCGAGTCTGGAGGTGAAGAGCCTACAAGAGGTGGTGGAGAAGCAGAGGCAGCTGAGGTTGATGGCAGAGGCTCTGTAGCAATAGAGGCAGCTGAGGTTGATGGTAGAGGCTCTGTTGCAGGCAAATCTGGAGTAGTAGAGGCAGCTGATGTAGAGGGTGCAGTTCTCTCTACTTTCTTGAAATACCGCTCCAGGTTAGACTGGACAGAGAGGATCCTCTTCTCATCCAAAATCTCCTTATAACACTGCAGTAAGTCCATGACACCTCTGGAAACCCTGGTGAACCTGTCCATGTTGGGATCTTGAGCCTCGAAAGTTGCCAATGCTTGTTGTATCTCGGCAAAACCTTTTGACAAGCCCTGCCTTGTGAAAGCCTTAGGGTCTGGGGTGGGGGCTTCTTCCTCTTCCTCTATGATCTGCTTCTCCAGTTGTATCAAGTCCCCAGCAGATAACTCCTCTCCATGAGATTCTAGCAGCTCCGTAACATCATCAACCTCCATCTCCAAATCGGTTTCCTTACTCAGGGCAACAATGTTCTTGATAACATGGTCAACTGTGTCCTCAAACCCATGAAAATCATTAACAAATTGAGGACATAGCTTCCTCCAAACACCATTCATGTTTGTAACCTTCACCTCAGCCAACGCTTTAGGAAATTCACTTGCTGCTTTCTCATCCCCACTAGCAGCTTCACCTTGCACTTGAAGATTATGGTAATTGGCCCGAGCCTTAAATCGCATAAACCAACCCCTACTAGCCGAAAACTCTTCACTTTCACTTTCTCCCCCCCTTTCTTTTTTCAACGCTTCAAACAACCTTTTAGCCTTCTCTTGAATAACCATTAAGCTCACTGGAATACGCCGTTGATTTTGATCTTCCAACCAAAGCACTAATAACCTTTCCATTTTGATAATTAAACCACTACGCTGTTTCGTTATCACTGTTGCTTTCATTGGAGCAGATCCTTTTACGTGTTCAACAATGCGCTCCTTATCTTTAAGGATAGTAGCCACGGTCGAACGGCTAAGGCCAAGCGATCGGCCAATGTTCGTTGGCGTTTCACCGTTTTTAGACCGCTTAATAATGTCTAATTTCACTTCCATGGTGATGGCCTTCCTTTTCTTCGATGCACTACCATCAGAAGAATCTGCCTTGCGCTTTGGTGCCATAATGAAGGGCAAAAAGTTCAAAAAAACGATCAAACACGTGAGAGAAAGAACAGGCAATCACAACCAAAAATGGCGTATGAGTGGAACTGAGCGACGCCGTCTTCCTCGCCCACAACCACCGCAAAGCGTATTCATCCACCGCGCGCTAGAAACTAGTTCGCAATTGTTTACGTCGCTTACGACGCTAACGGTGTAAGACGGAACGACGCTTAATATTATTTTTATATTTTTATGGGGCGCGTTCGTAACGGCGAAACCGCGTAAGTCGGGACCGTCGTAACCCGAGGACCTACTGTACTTGGGAGTCATTATATCATGACTTACAGTAATCTCAGATTAAAATTTAAGTAGCAACTTATAAAATATAAGATTCATTTTGGTTATGAGCTCAGGATAGGTGAGCTAGAAAAGAAGTAGGAAGACACATATTTGTGAATCCTGCCCAGCCAATTGCCGCAACTTTACACTATATTTAATTCCTTAGAACTTGTAGGGTTCTAAAAAGGGGGAAAGAGCATCCGTTCAGATGAGCCAAGCATAGGCTTCCTCTGGGGGAATTAATCATAGAGAGGTGTAAAGCTGAAATCATTTGGTTTATATAGAGAAAAAGGGGAAAATTAGAATAAACCCCTTTTTGCAGGTTCGGTCCCGGCAAGAGACTGCACAAGGAAACACAGAATATGCTGGAAATGTTTTACTGTACAACCGTATACAATAGTCATTGTTTTATGGTATGAAATACCAGAGGAGAACTGGCTAGTCTACACAGCTGCATGATAGTGACTGCCGGCACGGGGCCGGCAGCCGGGAGGGGTGATTGTCCACTGTAAGCCGAGGCTAGAAGCGCCTGCAGACTGACGGCAGGCCGGAGGCCCGTCTAGCGAGGTGAACCCATCAATGGCCACATACCAAGTGGCAGAGAGACAGGAAGACACTTGGGAATGGCGGATTCCCGGCAGGACGGCGGATCGCCGGCAGGACGATGGCCCCCGGCAGCCGGCAATGGTAAACCATCGCTGACATCTTGCAATGAAGCAGGAAGGTTACCCAAGATGCCAGCGGCAAGTGGAGGCCGGATCGCCGGCAGGACGGTGGCCCCCGGCAGCCAGCAGGCAGCCGGCAATGGTAGACCATCGCTAACATCATCCAATGAAGCGGGAAGGTTACCCAAGATGCTGGCGGCTAGTGCTGGCAAGCGGAGGCAACAGTGGACTGGCACCGAGAAGAATGAGAGAAAGGTAAGGAGGGAAGGAAAGGACCCAAACTAACCTTCCTCCGGAAGGAGTGTTCACATGAAAGGGGGGATACGCCTATCATCCGGCGGCAGAGAGCCGGCAGACGGCTATGTTGCCTGTGGTAGCCCAAGGGACGGCCAGAGAACACTCAAGGAGGAAGGTCTTCCGCTGGCAGGCCGACCGCCGGAACTATCCCATAGTTCAACTATGTTAGGGAAGTGTAGCAGAACGGACCATCTAGCAGAAGAACACAGCGAATCCCACAACTCGCCACCAAGCGGAGGAGTTGTAGGACGGCGAACAGGGGTGTGATGGCAAGCCAACACAAAGGGACAGAGTGGGGGGAGGGGGAAAGGGTCTGAGAGGGAGTGATATGGGGGTGGGGACACGCCCTTACACCCCCAAGAGAAGGGAATCTGTTTATAGGCTATCCTATCTAGGGGGGGGGGGGGGAAACGCTCCCCAACCTAGGATAGGCCAGCTCAGCTTAGGTACAGCACTAGTGTCCTGTCCTAAACTATAAAGAAACAGAATCCCAAAGACTGTCTAACCTAGGCTAGGAGAACCATTCTCCCAGAGTAGGTAAGACTGGGGTAGGACAAGTCGCTAGGCTGCAGGGAGGAAGGGTCATGACCCAACCAAGTGCAGACTAGGGGGAAAGGCAGAGCCCTTCGACCTTCATCCTCCAGCCAGTACCAGAAGGAGAAAACGTTCTCCTAAGGTGGGCTGGGTTGAACGGCAAGTACTCTGGGGTTCTGTCCTAACTCGAGCCATGAACAATGGCGATGAGAAGGGAAGAACAATCCTAGCCTAACCTACCCGAATGCCATTCGAGGTAAGAGGGCTAGGATGTAGCCTAGGCTACCGGAGAGGGAGGAGATTACCTTAAATAAGGTAACTAGGGAGATAAGGAAGCATACAAGGGCCCCAGCGTTAGGTTAGGGGTAAAAGAGTCGATGGTAAGACCACCCACGACCCCTTGTATGGTCCCTAGAAGGCAAAAAAACACGTGCAATCACTGAATCTTGTATGTATAATTGCCTAAATCTTCATTTCGTAAATTAACACTAGGAGCACTTATTATATCATGCAGGAAGTAAACATAAACACTTAGGCATCGAGCCTAGAGGATAGGCTAGTAGGCTAGCGTAGGGATCGGCTAACTAAGTTCGCCGAAGAATACTATCGGCATAATATAACTAATTCCTAGCAATGAAGACTAAATAACTAATGATATTAAATTAGTTATGAGACCGGGAACGCTCTTCTGGCTAACTAAATAAAGCATGTAAGGCGAACAGCAGCGTCGCAACATGACGCCTCCGGTCAAGGCACAGCTCCACCACAAAACACAAGATTTTAAGGATAAAAAATCGTTACTCTACGGCTAGAGCTTATTTATACGATACAAGAAAATGGTACTCAACTTTCCAGAAGAAGGCGAGGCCGAAGATTGCGACATGGCATTGAAAAAAGCAAGAACTGGGAAAAACCGAACTATGCAGTGACGCTACTAGAATTGGAATGGCGAGGACGGACGTGACGTCAGTCAAGATGGCGGACAGCTATGGCTGCCGTTTGTTTACGTCGCGAGGTACCGTAACAGTAACGTAGGAGGATAACTTTGCAACAGCTCCTCAGTTATCTTGCCACCTTTCCCCCTCAAAGCTTAAACGCTATGTGGGGTGCAGATAGCCATGTGGCGTGTCAAGCGTACATCCCCTGTTGATATACGATATCCTAAAGGGAAAACTTTAGGGTACTTGCGCCAGAAGTTAGAATTCTGTGAAACCTTTGGTTTAATTCTCTGGGAATATCCACTGTAGTCATATATACCCTCAGGAAGCTACTGAAGGAACCTTCCATCAGGACGTCATGGCTTGAGCCCCAAAAACTACTTACTAACTCTAACTCTAGTCTCTAGTGTTTCTCTACCTTGTATCCTCCAATTAGGGAAACTGAATTTTAATACTGACGGAGGTCTCAGAAATAGCCTGGGAGAGGAAATTCAGATGTGTGTTTTTTTATTTCCTTTCAAGCTTACTATCCTAAGCTACCATATGCAATAGTGATTACTATTGTTATTAAAAACTGTATGCTTTTATATCACTGATATAAAAAACAAAATACAGTACTAATATAAGTATTTCCCTTTACAGGATGACCCTATGGAGAAGTGCGGAGCAATTTTCTGCAACCACAAGGGGAAGGACTTCTGTGGCCACACAATGTGCAGGACTCCTGCCCCCTGCTGTATCGTCACAGGAGTCCTGAAGTATTGGGACCCGAAGGGTTGCACCATCTGCTCAACCCTGCTGGGACACCCTTTGCAAATGGGTAAGGGGGTTCCAGAAGAACTCCCCAATGACTCCCTGAGATACCTACTGTTCCCCAAGGCTCTGCCGAGTACAGTGGTGTCCCAGGAACAGCTTCGGTCCCCCTTCATCCAGGTGAAGGTTGACTCGGACATCAATAAGGCCCTAGAGGGCATGGACATCCACCAAGAGAGGATGTCAGAAGTGTCTTCTGACACCAAACGGTGCCTGCTGCAAGGTATCCCTGAAGAGGACGAGGATACTCCCCAAATGAAGGAAGAAGGATCCCTCTCAATGGGGACAGATAACCCCCAGTTTGCCGTGGCCGCTTACCAACCACTGCCTTCAACGTCCTCTGCCCCAACTCCACAACCTGTTGCTCAGGTTAATGCGGGTGAAGAGATTTTGACATCTCTAAAACGCATGATGGAGTTGTTCCAACAGAAACAAAAAACAATGCAGGAATTGTTCAGGAAGCAGCAAAGGCTGATGCAGGAGAAGATCGACCGTCTCGGAACCACTAGGGGAAGCCTCTTAGAGTGTCCGATCTCCCTCGCCTCTTAGAGTGTCCGATCTCCCTCATTGCTCTGAATCTAATCCCTGGAGGTATGCGAAGCATATGCCCATGAGGGATGGGAAACTGTTCGTTTCTGAGAAGTTGGGGGCCAGACAGATCGATGACCTTGAGTTCTGGCCAAACTTTTCCTCTTATCCCGAGTGCCATGTGAGACTACGGGACAAAAATGTGACCTGAGAAGAAACGGTCTTTAAAGAGGTCATCGTGTTTGAACACGATAAGGCCCAGACCATCCTCCTGAAGACCCTGAAGGGAGCCGGATATACCAATTCCAAAGTCTCGGCACTGAGCAAGAAGCACCCCACCTTTCTTGCACCTTCCTCCATCTCATTTCCCTTTACGGAGAAAGCACTAGACTTTGCCGTCAAGGCTGCTGTTGAGGGAAAACCCTGCCCGACTCTTGAAGAATGCAAGCCATTCTCTCTCTCACTGCCTACCTGCGAAGAAAAGTGGAAGGATGTCCACCTAACCTTCTCTGTCCCCAAACTAGACCCTGAGATCGCAGGACAGCAGTTTAACGAGAACCTTCCTAAGTTGCCAGACCATCTTCTGAGGAAGGAACAGGAGTTGAAGGAGAGACTTGCGGCCTCTCTCTCTCATCAGAACTGCTTGGAACTAAGTGCAAGCCAACATAATGCCCCAGAAATCTTCCTCTTTCTGGCCAAATCTCACATGGGTACCCTTGTTAAAGACCTTTACGCTTTCCTCAGAGCGAGGAGAGCTTGCAGAGAGTTTGTCCTGGCTGCAGCAACCATCAGGCACGAACCAAGGAAGCTGATTACCTCGAGCATCCGGGATAAAGTCCTCTTTCCACAGGAACTGGTCCAAGAGGTCATTGCGAGGGCAGCAATGGAGAACAGGAACCTTCTCCATAAGTGGGGTATGTCTTCAAAAAGAAAATCTTCTACGGAAAGAGGTCCCCAGCCCAAGAACAAGAGGGCAAGGAGACCACGAAGACTGGCACAAATCCCCTCCATGACCATGACCAAAATGCCTCAGACCACCTTCCAGATGGTCCCTCAACAACTGGTAGCCCAGTCACCAGTCTTCAACCCTACCTTTGAGAGGCAGTCGACTTCCTTTCGCTCCAGTCAGAAAGGAAAAGGTCCTAAGAGAAGTTCTCCAGGAGGTAACTTCTCTCGGGGCCAAGGAGGACGTGGTCGCGGAGGAAAATCCACAGGACCCCCCAAGTAATGAGGGGTTCCAGGTAAGGGGCAGACTCTATCACTTTCAGGATCGCTGGACCTTCGATCCCTGGGCCTACAGCCTAATCACGAATGGACTCAGGTGGAAATGGATCAAAATTCCACCCCGTTTTCCAGAATTCTCTTGTCCTATAGTTGAATCTGAAGCTGCTCCCACTGCTGAATCCAGTGCTGTCTCAACTGATCCAGAAGTCGACTGTCTACGCTTCATCCTCGAGAACCAGCAACTACATCTCATGATTTTCTCGCCTTATCGGCGAGCAAAAAGTTTGGAATCTCGAAGGATAAAGTTGACTTCATCGAGGAGTACAAGTCATGTTCGACTAGGAGACAAGTCAAGGAGACCGACAGAGATATTGATAGATTTCTTTTTTGCATTCTTCATACACCTCCACGAACAAGGCCTGGCCTCTGCTACAATTACTTCTTGTAAATCGGCCCTGGCTAGACCACTTCAGTATGCCTTTGAGGTAGACCTCTCAGGTGAAATCTTTAATAAGATCCCGAAAACATGCGCTAGACTCAAGCCTGCAGTCCCACCAAAGCCCATCATGTGGTCTTTGGACAAAGTCTTGCACTATGCTTCGAACCTGGACAATGAGGATTGTACTCTAAAATATTTAATACAGAAAGTCATTTTTCTTTTTGCAATAGCCTCAGGGGCTAGAGTTAGTGAAATAGTGGCCTCATCTAGAAACGAAGGCCATATTCAGTTCCTGGAGTCAGGAGAACTGAACCTGTTTCCCAATCCTGCTTTTCTTGCCAAGAATGAGCTACCTGCTAAGAGGTGAGGTCCTTGGAGAATCTGCTCATTGAAGGAAGATGCCTCTCTGTGCCCAGTAGAGTGTCTTAAGGTCCATCTTCGAAGAACTTTAAACTTCTAAGGAGGATAGCTCTTCAGAGGCGAAACTTCAGGATCAAACCTATCTTTAAGACAACTGAGAGCGAAGCTCGCCTACTTTATTCGCAGAGCGGATCCTGACAGTACACCCGCGGGTCACGATCCAAGGAAAGTTGCTTCCTCGTTGAACTTCTTTCAACATATGGACTTTGAGAGACTGCGCTCATACACTGGGTGGAAATCATCCTGGGACTTCTACAAACATTACGCGAAGCAAGTACAAGAGATAAAACATTTTGTGGTGGCGGCGGGTAGTGTGATTAAACCCGTTGTATAGTGCTGCGATGAACAGGGGACTGTTTTGGGACTTTACAGTGCATCGGGTGCATGGGTATACCGACCCACTTTTGCAGATCACAACTATGGTTGACACACTGTTCTATGTAGGTGCATATCTGATCAATACACCAGTGCCGAGTAAACGTTTGCGTTACGGTGTTTTATGCATTTCCGAACATCTGACTATGTCAGATATGTTTGGTTTCACATCTCCATTGGGTGGCGTTATCCTGATAATGTATTTATATATTTTTTTTACACGAGAAAATATGTGTTTTGGTGTGTTGCAATGCTAGATCAGATTTATATTTTGTTGTATCTACATTTGATAATTTAGTTGCATAATAAAATACTTTACTGTATTTGTCTTATTACTGCTCCCTCAGTTATAAGCTAATAAAGTATGCTAGAGTTTTACTAAAACCCCTGTATGGTGTTCAGATTCTTGAAATCACAATAATGTTTTCTAAAGGAATAAACTTACATTCTTAAGGTAAGTAAAAAGGTATGCTTCAATGTTTTCCTATTTGTTCCAACGGGAAATACAAACCTTGAATCCTTATTGTCGACATTGACATTTCCCTGCTGGAGGCAGGAAGCACTAAACCAGCTCCAGGTTTAGTGGACATGACAGATCTCTGGAATTTCACATATAGGTCTAGTAGACCAGATAAGGAAATCTATTCAAGGTAGAAGGCACATACACAAACCCACAGCTAATAGTAATTTCAAGACAATTCTCTAGTATACTTCCATCAGCACGACATGGCCTGAGCCCAGAAAACGGATTTTGATCAAACTGAAAAATCTATTTTTGAGTGAGAGGGCCATGTCGTCTTGATGGAACCCACCCTTTTGCTGATCCCTCCCAAAATTACTTTATCTGTGGCCATTTCCGCTTAACGGCAAGAATAGGAATGGCGTCGCGGTAGTAGTAGGAAGGAGATCCACCGGGTACCTAGAACGGCGCCCCTTTCTTTTGCCACTTTCCCCTTACATCGAAGCGTTAAATCTATTCGGGGTGAAGATTGCCATGTGTCGTATCTAGAATACGTCCCCTGATATAATACGATATCCTTTAATGGATACTCGTGCCAGGAGTTGGAATCCAGGAGACCTTTGGTTTAATTCTTTGGGAGTATCACTGTAGCAAATATCCCTTAGAAGGCTACCTATAGGAACCCTTCCATCAGGATGACATGGCTCTCTCACCCAAAAATAGATTTTTCACTTTGATCTAAATCCGTTTTAGTGGGCTGATATGAGTGGTTTTAAATTTTTGACAAGCAAAACTACTGTTGTCCATATATGTCTTATTCTGGGATTACATCCAGACCCTGATCTATACAGTAAAGGTCAACGGATCTCATGTGTATATGAAGCTAGATTTCTAGGGTTGATATTTCATTGTAGGCTTACATGGGTTCCTCACTTGAAAGCCTTAAAAGTAAAATGTCTTGAGGTTCTGAATCTTTTAATAGTTTTGTCCCATACATCATGGAGGGCAGACTGGCAAAACTCTTAAAATTATACTAGGCCTTAATATTTTCAAAAATTAGTTATGGGTGTGAAATATACTCCTTAGCCAACCAAAGCTGATTAAAAGTTTTAGATTCTATACACCATGCTGGTATCAGATTGCCCACAGGAGCCTTTAGATCTTCCCCTATTCCAAGCCTTGTTGGCGCTGGAGAGTTACCGTTGGTCCTTTACCGAAAGACTTCCATTATTCAGTATTGGTGTAAGTTGCAAAAATTCCTAATTCTTTAGCCTGTCAGACTGCAAGCCATGTAAGGCACTCAATATACTGAGTTACACCCAAAATCTCCTTAACCTTATGGTTTTTGGGTGAAACAATTAATAGACAGTCTTGATATAGTGAGAACTAAGATATCATCAATGCCTCCTTGGAAATTACCAGAGGTATCTTTTTGTAAATATTTTATTACAGTTATAAAGAATATGACTGACTTAAAAGCCAGGTCTTTTTATGGAACATGTTGCAGAACATAAGGAATCAACTTTTATATATGCATTACTGATGGCTCCAAGTCTGTTGCTGTCGTTGGATTTGGAGTATACTGTATAGTATTGCTTTTAATTATAGAGGTGCATTTCCTCTTATAGCTTCCATATCTACTGCCGAACTATATGGCATAATAAACGGATTTTGAGTGAAGCAAAAAATCTATTTTTGGGTGAGATGGCCATGTCGTCCTAATGGAACTTCCTACAAGTAGCTTCCTAAGGGATATATGTACTACAGTGATATTCCCAGAGAATTTTACCTTTAGGTATCCAGAATTCTAACTCCTGGCACGAATATCCTTAAATTTCTCTCAAGGATATCGCATAATATCAGAGGACGTATTCTTGACATGTCGCATAGCAATCTGCACCCCTAATAGCGTTAACGCTTCGAGGGGGAAGTGGCAGAATAGAAGGGGAGCCGTATCAAGGTTACCATAGTTCTCATACAATCGAGTATCACAACAGTATGGCGAACATTCCTTGTAGCATTGAGCATGGTGCTACAGATACAGTACAGTACTTCGGGAGGGATACTGTGAAGGTCTTTTCTTTTTAGAAAAGAAGGGTGGGTCCATCAGGACGACATGGCCATCTCACCCCAAAAAAAGATTTTTCGCTTCGCTTAAAATCTGTTTTTTGGGCTCAAGCCATGTCGTCCTGATGGAAGCGTACCAGAGCATTAATGTATCTCTGGATTTTCATCAGTGCCTTAACCTTGGGACAACATTTCTATGGTCATTTGGACCAATTGAAACAAACGACATTACTGTTATCCGTCATCATCACTAATCATAAGTAATGGTAGTGCTTCCTGCCCCCTACATGGAAGAGTCATTTTAGACAGTAGAAAAGGGGCCTCAAGGTTAGCGTATATTGTATGAACAAACATAAGTATACACTGAATATACAAACAGTCTCATAGTTTGTATATATTGCCGAATCAATATAAGTGTCTCTTATATCTATTGTTTGCGAGCATACAACTATATGAAGAATACTTACTTTAGTAAGTCAAAGAACTCTGGCATTTTACACATGCAATTGTCGGGCGAATTAGGACGCAATACATTCTAATAGACATTTATTCCTAATAAATGACTAAATGAATTAACCAGTAAAACGAATGTAGCATGATAACGGAATTATACACGTAACATATACAGAAATTATATTTCTTTCTTGAAATGGAAAGAAATGATGAGTGCCACTTTCAGATTGAAGAAAATTTTATAACAAAACTTCTCTTTGACAATTCTGTGCTGGTTTCATTCTATCAACACTGTGTACTACGTACACACGGCACTAGTGCTATCTGTATAATTCCACACCTGGGATTTTGAACAAAGATAGTGTCACCATGTTAACACTCATAAAAAGGGAGGTCACACCAAAAGTGATGACCCCTTCTCCCTTTAATTGACAGTCCCAGTCAATTAGCCATTCATCGCAGACTTAGACGGCAGGTTTGAAAATTCTACCCGCCTCCACCACATAATGCTTCAGTCCATGGACCTGCTTAGCATAGTGTTTGTAGAACACTCTGGATGATTCCCATCCAGAATATGAGCGAGGACGTTCGAGGTCCCAATTAATTAACTGTCTATGACAGTAATTAGTGGGCAGGTTTTAATACGCTACCTGCTGCCACTACATAGTGCTTTAATTCATGGACCTGTTTCGCATAGTGTTTGTAAAACACTCTGGATGATTTCCATCCAGTGAATGGACGAAGAAGTTCAAAGTCCATACTGTATACTGAAAGAAGTTCAGTGATGAAGCAATTTTTCTCGGATCATGACCTGCCGGAGTACTGTCAGGATCTGCTCTACGAATAAAGTAGGTGAGCTTCGCCCTCATTTGTTTTAGGGATAAGTTTGATCCAGAGGTTTCTCCTTTAAAGAGCTGTCCTCCCCTGAAGTCTGAAGTTCTACGAAGATAGACCTTTAGATACTCTAAAGGACATAGGGAGGCATCTTCCTTCAGAGGCAGATTCTCCAGGGACCCCACCTCTTAGTGGGTAGCTCGTTCTTAGGGAGAAAGGTTGGATCAGGAAAGAGGTTCAGTTCTCCTGCTTCTGTGAACTGAATGTGGCCCTGGTCTCTAGATAGGGCCACTATTTCACTAACTCTAGCCCCTGAGGCTATAGCGAACAGAAAAATAACTTTTTGAGTTAGATCCTTAAGGGAACAGTCTTCATTGTTCGTAGCTGAGGCATAATGTAGGACCTTATCCAAAGACCATGAAATGGGGTTTGGTGGTGGTGCAGGCCTAAGCCTTACACATGCCTTCGGAATCTTATTAAAGATTTCATTCGATAGATCTACTTGAAAGGCATATAGAAGAGGTCTAGTCAAGGCTGATTTGCACGTAGTTATCGTGTTGGCCGCCAGGGTTTGATTATGAAGATGGACAAAGAAGGACAGACAGAAGTTCATCAAAATTTCTTTCAGTCCTTTTGTTTTAACAAAAGCAACCCACTTTTTTCCAAGAAGACTCATATTGTCTTCTTGTTGACTTAGTTTTGTATTCTTCTAAGAATTCTATATTGCCTTCTGAGATCCCAAATCTTTTCCTAACCGCTAGGGCAAGGAAATCCTGAAATGGTGGGTTCTGGTTCTCCGTGATAAATCGAAGGTAATCAGCTTCTGAACCCTCTGACATAGTCCTGGGTTCAGAACTAGGGCCAGCCTCAGCTTCAGTTCCTTCATTAAAGAGGATAGATTGCTCTTGGGCTACTTGGGAGCCAATAGAGCTACTCCCCCTTGGAAGGATCTCAGCATGTTGAGGACCTTCAGCAGGCAATTGGATGGGATTAATCAGGATATCTGAGTCCATCCCTTCTATACTAGAGACATGATGTCTGTTAATTCCACTAGAGGGTCCTCGTATGGGGCTACATCTCGAGGTAGTTTCTTGAAGACACTCGTGATGAAGAGGTCAATTTGCAGTTCTGGGACTTGATTCCATCTGGGAGGGAATAGGTCTGTGTCCGTGGACCATTCCAACTCTTATCGGCTTGAGCCAAAATAAAGCATCCACTGTCACATTGTGGATCGGTTGTATATGAACTGCTGACTGGTGCCATTCCTTTAGGTAAAGGATGGTTAATGTCACCTATACTGTATGAGACATTTTTAGCATTGTCGATTGCGACGTCTCATTATCGTTTCGGTGTCCCAGATCAGTCGAAGGAAGGCTGATCTGCGTGGAGAGAGCTTCCCCACTCATGACAGGACCAACATGGTCTTGGGACTTTCGGATTTTAACCTTTGTTAGAGAAGCGATAAAAGAATGACCTATATTGGTCTTTTCAGAACTCTTCAAGCGTTTGATGCGTATCTTCTCCAGACTCTTAACGCATCTTTCAGCCATGTTCTTAGCACTGGTCTGTCACTATTGCGAACTGGAGAGAGTTCAGGACTCCTCCTTGTTAACGTCTTGAGAATCTGACTGATTACCCGAGTCTCTTGACCGACCTTACAATCTCCTTTTATATTCCTATGGAAAGGGAGAGTTGGTGTGACTACAGACTTACAATGATTTTACAGCCATTGAAACCTTTGAGTTGGAGGGAATTGAGACTTCTTGAGGCTTGTCTTGCATCCGCGATGTTCCGGGAACCGGTTCATCTCCTTGGATGTTCATAGACCAGCCACTTCGGGTGCTGCCCACCCCAAGTTTTCGTCCAGGTACATTATTGCCTGAACCATTTTTTAGACTTGGTTATTGCATGACTTAGTCTGCCAATCCTATGAAGACATTTAGGACTGTGTTTAGTCCGACACATCTTTCCTTGGATATACGTTACCTTCTGTAACTTGAATCCTAGATAGGAGGGGATGGGGTGATTGGCTGGAAGTTGCCAAGGAACATTTTTCAGGTCTGACAAGACTACAAACACCCCTTTTTGACACAGGGTCCAAATGTTCTGAGAGATTAACATTCTGAACTCACTGTTTTATTTGAACGAGTGGCTACAAGTCCAGAATGACTCTGAGATTTCTTGAGTCCTTCTCGTGAACACCAAACAGCCTTCCCTGGAATACGATGGACTCTTGTTTCCTTACCACCTATATTCTCTAGAGCTCATAGGTATACTCCTCCAGGAGGGTTTTGGATTGTAGGAGGAGTTGAGGAAATGATGGTGGAGACATTTCTACTTCCCATCGTAGTCCCATCTTGATTAGGCCTTGGACCCAAGGATCGAAGGTCCAACGATCCTGAAGGAACCTCCCTCCTACCAGAAGCATCTCTATGCTTCAAATGATCAGTAGGATTAAATTTTTGACCACCTGCCTGTGGCATTGCGGTCATTGCAGCCATGGGATGTTGTTGAACAGCCCGAAGTATATTTCCGGACTTTCCCGTCTTCCTTTTAGGTTGGGGACCCACAGCCATGGAAGACTTTCTCTTTGAAAGGATGCCCCACTTTTGGAGAAGATCTACATTCTCCGTGGCGGCATTCTTAATCACATCCCTAACTACCTCATATGGGAAGAGGTCTTTACCCCAGATGTTGGAAGATATCAGCTTCCTTGTCTCATGTTTCAGTGTTGCGGCCGGAACACAAACTCCCTACATGATCTCCTAGCCTTCATAAAAGCGTAAAGGTCTTTCACTAAGGTAGCCATATGCATTTTGGCTAAGACCATGAGCATGTCTGGGGTACTTTGATTGGATGAACAAAACTCTTAAGTAGTTTTGTAGAGATTGGGAGGCTGCAAGTTTTCTTTGTCTCTTGTTCATTATACAAGAAAAACTCTGATAGTTTAGGGAGAACTTCGTTAACCTGTCGACTGGCGACATCCGCATCTAATCTTTCTACTGAAAAAGTTAAATGGACTTCCTTCCAGTCCTTTTCCTGTCTGGGAAAGGCTAGTGACAGGCTTGCACTCCTCGAGTGCAGGGCATGGCCTACCTGCCTCCACTGCCTTAGCAACCGATTTAAATGCTTTCCCCATAAAGGGTAATGAAATTGAAGCAGGAGCAAGAAAGGAAGGGTGCCTGTTACCCAGTGTAGATACCTTCGACACCGAGTAACCCGCCTTTTCCAGGCTACTTGACAGGATAGCCTGTGCCTTATCATAGTCAAGAATCATGACTTCCTTCGATTTTGTTCCTTTTCTTGACTTTGAGTCATCCTTCAGTCGAACAAAACAATTAGGAAAAGCGTCAAAGCTTGGCCAAAATTGGATTTTGTCCAAAGGAACTGCACCCATCTTCTCTGAGATGTAGAGTTTGCCATTTAAAATCGGCATCAGCTCCGCAAACCTCCAGGGATTGATTTTGGAGCATGTCGTGAGGTTTTGATCCATGGGTCGTTTGTATGACCCTTGGGAAGCAACAAGTGGAACTTTACTAGGCTCAATCTTGCATTTTACTTCCTGCTTTTCGTGTTGTTTGCAAAAGCTCTCTAATAGATTATTCACTTGGGCCCATAATTGGTCCGTTCCCTCTAATAGAGGGGTACAAGATAAGGATGTCGACATCAATGGCTTTAGAGCCGGCATAGGCGGAAACAATTCCGACACGACATTTTTCCCTTCTTCCCCCGGGCACTTCCTGCCCTCCTTCCCAAAGGCTATCTCGCCCTCGGGAGAAGTAATTGATGCCTGGGGCACCACTATTTCTTTACTTGCCTTCGGAAATAGTAGCTTACGCATCCTATCATTAGGTAGGTAAGGTCCCGGAGAGATTTTCTGGAAACCTCTCACCCAGTTGCGTAATTTGTCTCGAGGAGCTGTATCCCTAGTGTCTGTAGACTTGGTATTCTCGAAACCTTCATACATTAAGGTCCTACATACATTACAAACCTACAGGTTCCAATAATGTAGTGATTCAGAAAAAATATTGCAGGGGGCATGAAACCTGTAAGTATTATGACCGTAAAAACCCTTACTCTTGATCTTGCAGAAGACTGCAGCACAAGTCATCTGGTGTTCCTCCTATAAAGAAAGGAGAACAAAATGAGTATATAATAGATTATCTCACTGATAATCAATATACAAAAGTCATCTTTTAACAAAGTAGCTTAGGACAGTAAGCTATAATGGGATAGTAAGAGACACATACTTGTGTATCCCATGTAAGCAACTGCTGTTACCTCCCCTCAGTGTTAGCTACAAGGAGATTCCTCTACCGAGGTAACTCCAACTAAAAGGGTTCTAACCCCTAGGGGTAGAAAAGTGTATAAGTCACTGTCCCTTTTTATTTCTAACACTGGGGTAAGGATGATCGATTCCTCAATCAGAATATTGAAGAAATACTATTCTTTCAATATAGGAGCGGTACCAGCAGAAGCTCACAAAGGGTACCCAAGATATGTTAGAAATAACTACTGTATAATCATACTATAGTTTTCTATTTGCAGCATATGCTATGTTGCAAATTACTGGCTACTGTATAATTATATATAAAGTAGTTCAGCCATCATGCTGCCTTTGTGGCAAGCAAGTGATGGCACAGTCCAGCTGTCATGATGCCAACTGGACTAAGAAAAATAAAAGACATATATTTGTGTATCCCACCCAACCTATTTGCTGTGACCTCCCTTACAAAATTAAATCATAGAGTTTCCTGATCAGGGAGACTCAAGAAAAGGGTTCTACCCGTTAAGGGTTAGGAGTGTAACACTCCAGCCCTTTAAATATTTAATATTGTAAGGTAATCTAAAAAACAGATTTCTAATCAGAATATTGAAGAAGTTATATTCTTTCAATATAGGATTGCGCTCAGCAAATACCTGGGTAGGGATACCCAAGATATATTGGAAAAAACTACTGTATAATATAGGCAGTAGTTTTCTATCTGCAGTATATCCTATACTACAAATATACTGACTACCTGTATAAACATATACTTTAGATCATCCAGCATGTCGCCGGCATAGCTAGTTCTTGCCGGCACATCCACCATCATAGCTAAAAGAGAGAGAGATAGCATGGAGTGAAGGCTACCTATTACTGTGTATGTATACAGTAATTGAGGCTGTAAAGTCTAATTTTACTGCCTTTCTCCAGAAATAAGGTTCAATTGGAAGGGGAGAATGTAACATTCAGGCTTCCATCCAGCCACAGTACTATTACCGGCTAGGTCCCGCTGACACAATGCCGGAAGGCTAGCCTCCGGCAGTACTAGTACAGTAGGCATACTGCCGGCTGAGTCAGCACCTATCTGTGCCGGTCTGGCCGGCGGTACTCCGGCAATAGAACTTGTGGCAAGCAGTTCAAGGGAGAATTGAAGAACTTTAGAGACAGAAGGGACTTCCCATTCCCAGCCATCATGGCTGCCGGCAACCGACAGCCGTCATGGCTGCCGGCAATTGGCATGGATACCAGCAGTATGCATCGCCGTCATAGCCGCCGACAGATGAAAGACACATAGTCGCCGGCAACTAACTTGGCCGCCGGCAGTTGTCATGGCTGCATGCAGCTTTCATAGCTGCCGGCAGCTGGACTACGGCAGTCGGGAGGGATTCTGGCCGGCACCGGCAACCCACCGGCATCGGTAAGGTTGCAGGATACCGGTCTCATAAAAGAGCTGAGGGGGAGGAAAAAGGGTTCTATATGAGGTGTGGTAGGAGCTGGCAATTTTGCCAGACCTAAACACCTTAAAGAAACTCTGTTTTAGTATCGGCACCATCCCAGGCAGCAGGAGAATCATCTGTTCTCCAGCCTAGGGTGTGCCAATACAGTTAAGGGGATGGCAGCAGTGCCACCTCCTCTCAACAAGGGAGAAACAGAGTTCCAGTGCCAAGCCATCCTAGGCCTAAGAAGATACTACACATCACACTAGGGTCAGCGAGAATAGGACTAGTCTACTAGGCCACAGGGAGAAGATGGTGGCATCATACGACCACTTCAGTTGTAGCCTAGGGAGGGCTAGCCTCCTATGCCGGCAGCTTAGCCGGCAGGGGTATGACTATTCACCCTGCCGGCCGACTGCCGACACAAGACTAAATACTGACCGAATACTAAAACTTGCCATCTGCCGCTAAGGGACGAGACAGAAAAACCCTAGGTTAGTCATGCTTGAATTAAAAATTCAAGACTGACCCCTTAGGGTTGTAGCCAAAGGCTACACTCAGAGGGAAGAGGGATTACCTTTAAATCTCTAATAGAGACGAGTATCTGTTAAATAATAATTCCAGGAGATAGCTATCTCCAATGAATTGATAACCAATACACATGGGTAACCGGGGAATGTCAAAAGTATATGTTGCCTAGGTTAGGTTACCTAGGCAAGGCGAGATCTCGGTTACCTATATCACCGAAACTCTGACGTATAGGATTGACACAGGTAAAGGAAAATTTTCTGCATAAAAAAGGGATTTTGATGAAGGAAAAATCTATTTCTGGGCGAGAGACCTGTGCCTCCCAGTGAAATGCTCCTTTTACATCATTTCTAAGGTAGAAACTGCTATGAATTTACCAGAGAAAAAAATGTATAGGAATGCTAGGTTGAACCCTGCTCGCTCAACCTAATAAGGTGTCGGTATAACATACTGGGGCGTGATAAATCACAACCAGAGGTCTCGCACCATTTAGATATCTCCTCTCAATATCCCTGTTACAGCGAGGTGCCGTTCAACACCTAACTCCGATCTCTACTACCAACAGTCCAACCCACGCCAGTGACGTCACTCCTTATAGCACCTAAGATTGGAGCCCAAGATGGGAGGGAAGTAGGGTGGGTTCACTGGGCGGCACAGGTCTCTCGCCCAGAAATAGATTTTTCCTTCGTCAAAATCCCTTTTCTGTGCTCCGACCTGTGCCGCCCAGTGAAATAGTGCCAGAGATAAAAGGGGGGGGGCCCAAACTTGGCACAATACCTGAAGGGAAGTAATTAAATACAAATAATACCAAAATATGTTTTAATCCAAGAAAAGGATATACAAGGTATCCCGTAGGTAAGTACTCTCAAACATTAAGGAGGGATAATGAATACAATTATGGCAAAAATACCACACCAGGGATGGCAGGTAAGGCAAAGCAGATAACAATGCAGATCAAAATAAATAACATCCTTAATGGTAAAATAACAAAAACCAACTCGTGGGAGAGTAAGACTAATAACAGGTATAATCAAAATCAATTCGTAGTAATGTAAGATTATTAACAGGAGTATAAAACAATACACCATAAGGGTGTAGCTCAAGTAAAACAAAACCAAAACTAAGTAGGAACAATAAGTAAGGCAGGTAGGAGGAAGGGGGATGGAGCAAGATGTTGTGATTAAGACTCATTACCTTCAGGAGGAACCACATTCCCAGCTGCTACTGTAGCAAATTTTAGAGCTTCCAAAGGTTTTAAGTAGTGGCGTTTAAAAACTTTAGGGGACTTCCAGCCTGTATATTTCGTAAGTTCATCAAAATTCATATGGTGGAAGTAATTAACTGAAGTAGCTACAGCTCGTATATCATGGACATGGGGGAATGATTCAGGGTTAGCCTGTTTAATAAAATAAAGAATCTGTTGTCTGATTCCTTTCAGGGTAATAGTTCCTCCATTTTCTCTAATGAATAAGGGTCCTGTGGACTTCATGGAAGTTCTATTTAAGTAGGATTTCAGGGTGGTAACTGGACACAAGGATGGGTCCTGAGGAAGTGGAACAATCTTCCAGGAGGACCATCTGTTCTGAGGGTCCTCATTTTTAGCCAAGAAAACTTTGTTAGGGGAGAGAAGGGCTTCTCCTGAAGAGAGGAATTTAATATGACCCGGGTCTCTAGTCAAAGCTGACAGTTCTGAAATTCTGGCGCCAGAAGCTAGGCTCAATAGGAACAAGGTCTTCCTTAATAACGTTATGTAATTGCAAGATTCGTTAAGAGTGTCAGAGGCCAGCTTAAGGACATCATTCAAAAACCAGGAAACTGCGCTAGGGCGAGTTAATGGTTTCAATCTGGCGCAGGCTCTCGGGATTGACGAGAAGTATGAATCCGTAAGGTCAATATTAAAACCAATATGGAAAATCTTTTTCAAGGCTGACTTAATTGTAGTAATGGTGTTGGCTGCAAGGCCTGATTCAAAGAGAGTTCTGAAGAAGGTTACTGTCAGATTCATAGTCCTCTTTTAAACCTTTGAGTCCCTTAAAAACTTTGCAAGTTTTTTAACAGCCGATTCATATTGTCGGAGGGTGGATTCCCTTTTGTCCGATTCCAAAAACAGGGTATTTTGGGGATCAATAGCTGCACCTCTTTGGGCTGCAAATTTCATGAAGTCCATAAAGTTAGGGCACTCTGAATTCTTGAGGAGGAAGCTAACACATTGCGAGTTTGTACTACTTGTGTTAGTATTGGATTGGGTATCTGTCGAGGGTGGAGACCCAGTTCCACCAACAGAGGAAACCAACTGCTCTTGGGCCAGTTGGGGGCTACCAGAGCTACTTGGCCTCTGAAAGACCTGAGTTTGTCCAACACTTTCATCAGAAGATTTATCGGAGGGAACAAGTAAATCCTCTTCCAAGTGTTCCAATCTAACGACATTGCGTCTGTGGCATAAGCCTGAAGGTCCAGGTTGGGGGCTTCGTAACATTCTAGTTTGTGGTTGGACTCTGTCGCAAACAGGTCTACCTGGAGACCCGGGACCTGAGATAAGATCCATTTGAATGATTGTTGATCCAGGGACCACTCCGACTCCAGTGGAGTTGTCCTCGAAAGTGCGTCCGCCACTACATTCGCACTCCTGCTAGATGGACTGCCGACAGATGCCACTTGTTCGATGCTGCCATGGAAAATATTGCTAACATGACGGGATTTATGTGGGCTGACTTGGAGCCTCCTCTGTTTATGCAGTGGACTATGACTGCGCTGTCTAGAACTAGTCTGATATGAAGGTTCTTGGCTGGGGTCAGTCACTTTAGAGTAAGGAATACCGCCATGGCCTCTAGAACATTGATGTGAAGTTGTTGAAATACAGTCGACCATAGTCCCTGAACTTAACTGTGTTGGGAGTATCCTCCCCAACCTGTTAAGGAGGCGTCTGTGTGAATGACGAGTCCTGGGGCCGGATGTTGTAAGGGGACTGACTTCGATAGACTTTTGACCTTTGTCCATGGCCGAAGTCTCTTTCTTAGAATTGGAGGAAGTCGAGCTCTTTTGTCTCGATGCTTCCCGTTTGCCCTGGAGCACCATACTCTGTTTATGTCTTTTAGTTTGGCCTTCAGAACAATATCTGTCACGGAGGCGAACTGCAAGGAGCCTAGGATTCTTTCTTGGTTCCTCCTGGACGTCAACTTGTCCCTAAGAAAATGTTTCGTATTCTTTGCTATTTCTGTCCTCTTGGCTTTCGGGAGACATAGCGTATGGGAACGTAGGTCCCATTGTAATCCCAGCCATTGAAACTTGGTCTCCGGGACCAGGCGGGATTTGTCGAGGTTGACCTGAAACCCCAACTGTTGAAGGAAGGTTAGCACTTTGTTGCCGTTAGGCAGTTCTCGACGTTGTCTGCCCAGACAAGCCAGTCGTCCAGGTAAGCTACTATTTGAATCCCCTGGGTTCGTAGTTCTTGAATTACCGTCTCTGCCAGTTTGGTGAAGATCCTGGGCGCTATGTTGAGCCCGAATGGCATCACTTTGAATGCGTAGGCTTGGCTGCCTAGTTTGAAGCCTAGGAAAGGACGAAAATGCCTTGCTATCGGAACGTGATAGTAGGCATCTGTAAGATCTATAGAGGTGGTGACGGCCCCACGGGGAAGTAAGGTCCGCACCTGAGAGACGGTTAACATGTGGAACTTGTCGCACCGAATGTAGGAGTTCAGACGGGACAGGTCCAGGATTACTCTTCGCTTATCTGAGTCTTTCTTTGGCACGCTGAACAAGCGACCTTGAAATTTTAAGTGATGAACCCTTTGGATTGCGTTCTTCTGCAATAGGTCGTCTGCAAACGAGACTAGCTCTTTCGTTGGAAGTTGATAGAAACTGGTTGGTGGAGGGGCCCCTTCTATCCAACTCCACCCCAAACCTTTGGAAATTATGCTCAAAGCCTAATTGCTGAACTTCCAACGATTTCAAAAGATGTAAAGTCTTCCCCCTACCTGAGGATTTTCAATGGGTTGATGACGATTTGCCTCCTCGGCCTCCGCGGAATGCCTTGCCTCGGGTGAAACCCCTTCCGCTACCCGTTACGAAAGGCACCTCTGGTGCCGGAGCCTCTGGCGCGTTGGTAGCCTTGGAAGGAACCTTGGGATTCGTAGGCGGGGTTAAAGGCAGGGGAGGTAGCATACGAGGTCGATGCTACCTGAGCCTGAGGGACCAACACATGTTGTTGTTGAGGGTGCCTCTTCGAAGTAGAAGGCTGGTTACCTTGTGCCACTGGAACGGTTTGTACGAACTGAAGGGGCTGTCGGTTCTGAGAGGAGTGGAAGGGCCTCAGCCTCTTCCTGCCTTGAGCAGAGGTGCCAGCTGGCTCAAACTTTCGCTTGGGGACTAGGCCCCACCTAACCTTGAGGCTTTGGTTAACCCTAGCAGCCTCGCTGAGGACGGTGTTCACCGAGTCCTCTGGGAATAGATCAGGACCCCAGACCGGGGCTTTAATGAGCCTATTAGGCTCATGTCTGATAGTAGCCTCAGACAAAACATGTCTTCGGCAACGAAACCTGGCTGCGAGGAACTCGTAGGCATCGAACAACAGAGTGTGCAGGAGGGATTTAGTGAGAACCTTAAAGAGTGGTTCCTCCTCGTATGTAATGGCGGTCATCTCAGCCATAGTGGCTGAGTTGATAGACCTACTGAGCCTGCACCGGGCTTCGAACTCAAGGCGGATAAGCGAGTCCGGAAGCCTGGGGAGACGCTCGCTGAACTGTGTGGAGGCACAGTCAGCGCTCAGTTTGCCTGGCCGGGGCGTTATGCCAGCACTCGTGGTCTCCCGGGAAGAGAAGGGAAGTCAGGTCCGTCTCCCGGAGCTGCGGTAACGGCTTGTCTTCCTTGATGGCCTGATAGGCTAGGTCCATCATCTTGGTGGCGCATGGAGTGGTGGTTTGCTCATCGACCACTAACATCGTGTAGGAGCTCTTGTGGGGTGTGAGCATAGTGTTCACACAATCCCACTCATTCAATGTGCGAACCCAGGTAGACTGGACTTGTTCCTTAGGATAGATTACAGTCTCCTTGGGAACTTTATCCAACCGAATAAGAGCTTCCTCGGTCAAACGAGCGAAGCCGGGGAAGGGGGAATTGGAGGCCTGGCGGGTAGAACTCAAAGTCCTCGATAGGCCGGGTGCCAAAACCCTCGATGGTCAGCATGCCATCTTTGAAAGGAGAATGCAGAGGCATCTTCCATGGGTTATTCTTCGTGAACTCCGGGAGCTTGGAGGTGTCGAGGATGGCGTATTGCTGCTGTTGCGGCAGTCCCGAACGCATGAGGCTTTCCACTAAGCTCTCATTATTTTGCATCCTCTCAGCGAGGGATGACATCATGGACCTGATCTGAGTCAAAAGCTTGTTGGAGAAAGCTTCCGGGTCAAAGGGAGCCACCGGGCTGGGAATGGAGGCTGGCGTCGTTCTCGAACCATGAGAAGACGAAGATGCGACAGCAGAGTCTTTGGGGACTCTAGAAGAAGAAGTCTTGACAGACTTCGGAGACTTGGAAGACTTACGGGTCTTGAGTAAAGGCCTGCGTTGAGCCTTAATCTTCGGGGTAACTGGGCGAGGCCTGATATCAGCCCCGTGTTTCCCCGGGAAGCCCTGAAAAGAAGAATGGGTAGTAGTAGTAGAAAAGAAAGTCGGGCTAAAGAGAGGAATCTTAGCCCGAGGCTAATAGCCGCGACGTCTTCTGCTATGGTCTCGCCCATCTCCTCCCGGTCTTGGGCTAAGAGCAAGGTCTCGATCTTAGCGATGATGGGGTCCGCCACATCTTTAGGAACCTCAGCCGATGTCTTGGCGTTGGGGTAGATAAGGGAACACTATTCTTCAGAGAGAACATAAGGCTTCTTAGCCTTAACGTTGCAGGCGAACCCCCCAACCCAGACCTTAAGGGCCGCCAGGGCTGAGGTCTTAGCAGGCTGGGAGCTCTGAAAGAGAATAGACCGTTACTAGTGGCAAGTGATTTCAACGTAGGAAGTGAAATAAGAAGGTTTAGATATCTCCTTGTGAAAACGGGGTCATCGACTAGAGGACACAGTGGAAATAACAGAAATGTCAAAGATTAATATTATGTAAATCTAAATAGTAACTGCAGTTCCACTTACCGAGTCCGAGGTGAGTGTAGAAACCAGCTTATAACAGACCAAACAGTTGTCGGGGTGCCAGACGATCAGTTCGTCGACAAGGACAGCACAGTGGGCGTGCGACCTACATACATCGTGGCCGCAAGCTTGGTGAAGTACAGCCGCACAGGCTGTCATCCTACAGCGGACCACCTGTAAAATAAAGATACATAAGTATTCCGTAGTAGGTAAGGGTCCTAGAGGAGCCCGGGGGCTCCGGGTGCTTAAAGTAAACCAGCAACCGCCGGGTAGGTATTGCATTCTAAGCCGTAAGGGCGATCAGTAGAAAACACTTAATAAGGTAAAATGCAAACAAATAAAATCCGTATGGCTATGATCATTCAGAAGGGGAACAGTCGAGTATAAAATATAATGAATAATAATATGGTTAATGATATACCGTTGGCTCCGGGGAGACAACTGAGAGAGACCCAGGGGTCATTGCTAGCCTACCGGGGTAGGCGGGACAAACGGGGGTGGGTGGGAGGGGGAGAGTCAGAGACTCACCGACGGTTGCAGGGACCTTAACCAAAAAACTCGACAAAGTTCAACAAAGCTCGAAAGCTACAAAAGGGATTCCTGCAAATAAAAGGGAGCTAACATCGTGTAGGGTCCGTGGTATGCGGAACGTCACACGGGAAGGGTGGGGGAATCCTATTGACTGGGTGCCGTGGGGTGCGGAACGACACGGGGGAAACGCTGTAAAACCCAAAGCATAGCTGAAATCACTCCAGCCGATAGATGGCCAATCAGAGCGGCGGAGAGAAAACGGCTACGAAAGGGCAGGAGTAAGCGTGAAAATATATATATATAGCCTCGCTAGTGTTCACGGTTCCGCTAGGGAAAGGAGTCAGTCGACACTGGGGGGGGGGGGGGGACGAGAGGACTCGACTCGTAAGACAAAACAGCTGACTCCAAGTCTCATAGAGACGAGAGGCATCCCTGGTGTGGGGATGGGGTAGGCGGGTGGAGGGGGGGGGGGTTTGCCATACCCCTGCAACGAGAACAAGCCAATGGGGAGGCAGGAGGCGATCACGTGGGACAGGGAGACCAGGCGTACCAACCTGGCCGATGAACCACGACAGATAATAACGGAATGATCATAAGGGATAAATGACTAGGTAATATAATATGATATAATGAATAGGAAAGCATGGGATAAGAATCGTAGTAAGAGAGGGACGCAGGGGACAGGCAGGGAAATAACGAGCCGAGCCCTCCAACGCGGGTCGGTACCGAGCTGGACAGGGGGGCCAACATAACACTAAATCGGGTAGATGCCGATCGTAATAAAACACAATAAACTAAAAAGAACTGCCTCGCAAGAGTCCCACTCAAACTAAAGCAAAAAACTAGGTGGTAAAATAAAATACAGTACTGTAATGTATTCTGCTAGGTAAAAAACGTAATAGCGTGAAGAAACCAACTATGGAGCGCCCGAAGGCGAGCAGGCATGCCAACCTAACATCAACTATGATACGTAGAATGATATCATAACAGCGAAAATACCATAATCATAATGTAATAAAATAACACAGGGTGTGAACGGTGATATTACCCAGCAAGGTTCGAAACGAAAAACAATTAGTATACAGTGAACCCTCGTTTATCGCGGTAGATAGGTTCCAGTCGCGGCCGCGATAGGTGAAAATCCGCGAAGTAGTGACACCATATTTACCTATTTATTCAACATGTATATTCAGACTTTTAAAACCTTCCCTTGTACGTAGTTCTGTTAACAAACTACCCTTTAATGTACAGAACACTTAATGCATGTACTACAGTACCCTAAACTAAAACAGGCACAAATATTAAAGGTGATTTTATATCATGCATTTCCTAAACATGCTAAAAAGCACGATAAAAAATGGCAACCAATGTTTTGTTTACATTTATCTCTGATCATAATGAAGAAACAAACTGGAGGTAGAGCTTTTCTTATTACCCAGACATATTTCCCCTACTTTTCCCTTAGAACTACATCACATCTAACTACTTTAGATATATATATATATATATATATATATATATATATATATATATATATATATATATATATATATATATATATATATGTGTGTGTGTGTGTGTGTATATATATATATATTTATATGTATACACATATACATACCTACATATATACATAAATACATGCATACATATATATATATATATATATATATATATATATATTACTGTATATATATGGGTTATGGAAAAAATCCGCGAAGTGGTGAATCCGCGATGGTCGAACCGCGAAGTAGCGAGGGTTCACTGTAGAGGACTAATTGTAAGGCGTTAAGAACGAGTGAGAGAAGGTAGCCAGCCACCATGGCGGCCGCGAACAGTAAATAATAAAAACTGTAATGGAATTAAAAACTAAGGGCAAGGCTACCTCCAAAGACTCAAAACTCATAGATCTGGTACTTAACTTAGATGGAGAGACAGTAGAGTTCGACATCATGAATAAATCCTGGGTAAAAACTGAGAAAAAACAACAGAAATAAACACAGTGTGCGTAGCAACGTGCTATGAAAAGGAGTGACGTCACTGGCATGGGTTGGACTGTTGGTAGTAGAGATCGGAGTTAGGTGTTGAACGGCACCTCGCTGTAACAGGGATGTTGAGAGGAGATATCTAAATGGTGCGAGACCTCTGGTTGTGATTTATCACGCCCCAGTATATTATACCGACACCTTATTAGGTGAGCGAGCTGGGTTCAACCTAGCATTCTTATACAATTTTTTCTCTGGTAAATTCATAGCAGTTTCTACCTTAGAAATGATGTAAAAGGAGCATTTCACTGGGCGGCACAGGTCGGAGCCCAGAAATATCTTTAAAAATATAAAAATGCCTAAATAGCTTCATAAATAAATTATTAATGCTATTTTAAAAACTGGGAATGTCGTTCTACTAATCACAATAAATTAGCTCCTAATCCCAATAAATTACTCTAATTTCACTGTGTGACAGGAACTAAAAACACATATTGTAAAGATTCAATACTCAACTTCTCAGAAGCAAAAGAAGCTGGATTTTCAAATCCTTGAAAATTGATCGAAAATGTCAGATCAATAGGGAACACCACCGAGCGAAATCGCTACATAATAAGGAATGTTTGCCATATTGGATATGGCGCTGTTGTGATACTCAGTAGTATGAGAACTAGGGTAACCTTGATACGGCTCCCCTTCTATTCTGCCACTTCCCCCTCGAAGCGTTAACTTTATTAGGGGTGCAGATTGCTATGTGACGTGTCAAGAATACGTCCTCTGATATTATGCGATATCCTTGAGAGAAATTTAAGGATATTCGCGCCAGGAGTTAGAATTCTGGATACCTAAAGGTAAAATTCTCTGGGAATATCACTGCAGTACATATATCCCTTAGGAAGCTACTTATAGGAACTTCCATCAGGAAGACATGGCTTGAGCCCAAAAACCGCTGTTAAAAAAATAACGTCCTAAGGGGGTGGGTTAATTTTACCATTTTTAGAGATGCAAGCAGTGTCCTTCAAACCTTAGAAGCTTTTAATTCCAGTAACCCTTTAGTTTCAAAGATTTTGGAATGGCTTTTTATTATTGGACTGAGAGGTATAACAGTTCAGTTTTGCTGGGTTCCAGCGCATGTAGGTGTGTCTAGAAATGAGATAGCAGATGTACAGTACTGGCAAAGAATGCTGCAGCTGAATTGTGACCAAGAAGGTATACCATTCTTCGTAATGATTGTTTACCCAGCATTAAGAATTTGATTTCTAATATCTGGCAATAGCATTGGGATAGTTTAGTTGAAAATAAGATGCGCAAAATAACGAATGTTATATCCCCATGAAGGATAACATGATGCCCCGAAAGTAGGAGACTACTCTGTCATTTTTGCATTGATCACACTCAGGTGACACATGAATATCTGCTTACTGGCCAATACCAGCCATATTGCGACGACTATTTGGTACCCTTGGCATTGAGGCATTTGTTGACCTAATGCCTCACTTATAGTAGTGAAAGAATTAGAAAGAATTAAATATCTGTTTGAGGCTCAAGGTGAAGATGGCAGGTTTATCATTGTCAAGATTCTTGGACATGATGTGTCCTACTATGGTAGCGGTATTTTTAGCTTTACTGTACTTCAGAAGCAGGTCTTCTGAAAGTTGTTTAATTTTTAAAATGAGATCTTTGCTTTTATGGTTTTAATTGAATATTCTTTTATTCTTTATTTATAATAAATGATATTGGCATGAATGACCTTAAATGTCAGGGTGCCAGAAAACCTCAAATCAATCAATCAATCACATTACAGTACTGTAGTTTTGATGCATGGTCTGACACTTCCCATGTTTTATCCCTTATAGAGGGATGGGTGTTCTGTGACCTAGTACTTTACTGACTTTCCCTTATTATTATTATTATTATTATTATTATTATTATTATTATTATTATTACTAGCCAAGCTACAACCCTAGTTGGAAAAGCAAGATGCTATAAGCCCAAGGGCTCCAACAGGGATAAATAGCCCAGTGAGGAAAGGAAATAAGGAAATAAAAAAATGATGAGAATAAATCAACAATATATCATTCTAAAAACAGTAACAACATCAAAACAGATATGTCCGATATAAACTATTAACAACGTCAAACAGATATGTCATAAATAAACTATAAAAAGACTCATGTCAGCCTGGTCAACATAAAAACATTTGCCCTAACTTTGAACTTTTGAAGTTCTACTGATTCAACTACCCGATTAGGAAGATCATTCCACAGCTTGGTAACAGCTGGAATGAAAGTTCTAGAATACTTTAGTATTGAGCCTCATGGTGGAGAAGGCATGGCTATTAGAATTCATTGCCTGCCTAGTATTACGAACAGGATAGAATTGTCCAGGGAGATCTGAATGTAAAGGATGGTCAGAGTTATGAAAAATCTTATGCAACATGCATAATGAACTAATTGAATGACGGTGCCAAAGATTAATATCTAGATCAGGAATAAGAAATTTAATAGACCGTAAGTTTCTGTCCAACAAATTAAGATGAGAATCAGCAGTTGAACACGAGACAGGAGAACAATACTCAAAACAAGGTAGAATAAAAGAATTAAAACACTTCTTCAGAATAGATTGATCACCGAAAATCTTGTAAGACTTTCTCAATTAGCCAATTTTTTGTGCAATTGAAGAAAACACAGACCTAATGTGTTTCTCAAAAGTAAAATTTACTGTCGAGAGTCGCACCTAAAATTTTAAGAGTCATGTAAATTTAAAGAAACATTATCAATACTGAGATCTGGATGTTGAGGAGCCACCGTCCTTGACCTACTTACAGTCATACTTTGAGTTTTGTTAGAATTCAACTTCATACCCCATAATTTGCACCATGCACTAATTTTAGCTAAATCTCTATTAAAGAGATTCAGCAACCCCAGATCTACATTCAGGGGATGGAATTGATGCAAAGAGAGAAGCATCATCTGCATATGCAACAAGCTCGTTTTCTAGGCCAAACCACATGTCATGTGTATATAGTATGAAAAGTAATGGGCCAAGAACACTACCCTGTGGAAAACCGGATATCATATTCCTATATTCACTATGGAGCCCATCAGCAACAACCCTTTTAGATCTATTACTTAAGAAATCAATAATAATGCTAAGAAATGACCCACCCACTCCCAACTGTTTGATTTTGTAAACAAGGGCCTCATGATTAACACGGTCATTGGCAGGACTTAAATCAAGGCCAATCATACGAACTTCCTGACCACAATCAAGGGATTTCTGTACAGCATTGGAGATTGTAAGAAGGGCATCACATGCTCCAAGGCCTTTATGAAAACCAAATTGCAAACTAGGGAGTAGATGATTACCTTCAGCAAACCTATTAAGACGTTTTGCCAGAAGACGTTCAAAAACTTAAGATGATATGGGAGTTATGGAAATTGGGCGGTAATCAGTGGGACTTGAGCTACCACAAACACATTTACATAGAGGAGTAACATTACCAATTCTCCAACAAGGGCTAAAAGCACAGTACAATACTGGCCAAGGCCATAATTTCTGCATTCTTATGTGGGGCTTTGTTAGGAGGTTGTTGGACTCCAACTTTCTTGCTCCCATACAGTATCAGGAAGGCTGACATGTACGGGAGAGAAAAGAACCTTCCTGTCTGGTTCTATTTGACGGCCACCCACCTAAAGATGAATCTCTTATTCAAAGGCCCTCTTAACGAGAGAATGCCTTGATGAAGTCATTGGGCTTCAGCACGGCATATCATTCCCGTGCTGAAGGCTTGTGACCGGCAAGAGGGCTCTCGAACTGGGGAATTTTTTTTCCTCAGTTTGACTCTAAATTTCTCTCATTCTTTTTCTATTACCTCTTATTGCTTATTCCTCCTTCATAATTATCAGCTGTCTCCAACCTTGCTGTCAAAACTCTTTTACCCATTTCACTGTCCAGGTTTTTTAGAGGGGACATTGTATCCATGATCGGTTTTTATTTCAAAATCAATTGTGGGAGCTGTGGTGGTCTTGCCAACTGCCCGAAAATGTTTGGACACCTAGGAGTGTCAGTATTCCCATACTGGCACGCGGAACTATCTCTTAGGAAATTTGGCCTTCGGATTCCAGGGGTTGGCGATTTTATAGAGATAGGACTCTCGGCATTCTGTCCGGTTTGCCTGCCACTATGATTAGAGTGGGGATGATTGTATTCTTGAAATGTTCTCAGTCCCATCAAGCGGGTTTGGCATACACTTGAGCCACTCTAATCATAGTGGTACCATCCCTTTGTGGTAGGGTAGGGAGTGGACATTTGGTAAGCAGCTTTCACAGGTGTCATTGGTGGAGAAATTAATTCCAGGAAAGGCTAACGGTGTCTTCTTTGGAATTTCAGACAGTCTTAATTTTTTCTCTCCCTTAAACTATATTTTTTTCCATTGTTTTTTTTCTTCATTGTTATTATGACCCCTTCCCTCCCCCTGAAAAAATAATTAATGAGTAAACTTAATATTCCCCGTACCCCTGGATCAAATGGCGAACCCCAGACACCGTTGACGACTTCTGCTTGTTTAAATAGGGAAAGGTCTGTTGACAACCTCGGCAATAAAAAGGATTCCTCCAACAATACTTCTTTGACCAGTGTTGTTAAAGACAATTTATCGGCACTGGTGGAAAATGATGCTTGTAATAACCGTAATACTTTACTCTCTGGTTCTGGCTCATTACCAGATCCAACAAAAAATCTGAAAATTCTCCACTTAAAAAACATACCAATTGGTTGTAGCTATGACATAATTCATGAAGCCTTCTGTAGATTTGGAGCAATCAAAGAAATTTTAATGGAGCTTAATGGTAGTAAAGGCTTTTGGGAAGCTTGGGTATCATTTTCAAGTTTTGAGATTGCTTTAGAAGCAAATAAAAATTTAGAGAGCATAAAAATTGACAATTGTTTGATTTCTGGGGCTTTATGTGATAAAGCACCAAGACACCTAGAGGTATATAAACCAGAAGAATGGATGGAAAAAGAAATAGAGCATAGACTTCCAGAAGTAAGAACCCCCAAGCCCCCAACATGGATAATTGCATCTGGAAAGATAGATAATTATAACTATTATAAGATTAGTAAATTTATACAAAAAAAAGTTGGTTTAATTAAAAGTAAGGATATTAGTAGATATGGTAAGCAATCTGTTTTGATTAATGCAAAATCAGATACTCAAGCTCACATGCTTTGTGGCATGAAGATTGCAGAAATTGATCCTATTAAGGATATTAAACCACATATGAGCTTCAGCTATGGTAAAGGAGTAGTTTTTGATAAAGATCTATATGAATTCTCAGAACCAGAAATTCTGGACATGTGCCCTGCTAATGTTTGGAAAGTAAGTAAGATCCCTCAAACAAGCATGGTAGTTTTCAATATTAAACTTACCCGATAATCATGTAGCTGTCAACTCCGTTGCCCGACAGAATTCTATGGAGGGATACGCCAGCTATCACAATACTAGAAGGGGGTGTATTTACCAGCGCCACCTGTGGCCAGGTACTCAAGTACTTCTTGTTGACACCTCCTCAATTATTCCTCTGTCGTGCTTCCGGCAAGACGTTCTGGGATACGCTTATGTTCTTGGAGTATTTTCACGACTTTGGTGAAGTATTTCTCTTTGATTTCGGCTGTCGCTTTACTGGAAAACTTCTATATTAGCTTAGTTAGCTTTTGGAATTAATTTGATTAATTTTGGTGACGAGAGAGTATGAACTCTCGTTCACCTTTCAATGGCCGACCCTTCCCTTAGACGGAAGTGTTGGTGTCTAAGAGAGTATAGACTCTTTTTCTTAAGTTATAGATTTATTTTATATCTCTCCGCCTCTTATAGGCCTCTTCGATTAACTTCCTTTTATTATAAACTCATTAAAATTAATTTTTATATTTGTTTATATTCGACCTTCCTAATAGTAGGCGGTCTTTTACCGAAGTTAATAAACTTTGAGCCCGTCATTTCGGTTTTACCTGTTAACATATTATGCTATTTCCGCCACAGAGTTTGAAAGATTTTCTTTGACAGTCTCGTACTGTTTTCAAAGCTGAACTAACGTTTTGTTTTGTCTCTGCAGTTGTTGACGTTCAGAACGTTCAACTTGCACTCTATCGTTACGATAGAGAAAGAATGTTCACGGTTTCACGTTGCAGTAAGAGTAACCGTGTCTAGCGTTTTGTTCATTCTTTCTTAACTTGATGGTTTTGATCCTAATAAAGGAACTTTTCAGTTTTTTTCCTTTAACAATAATATGTTTTAACGATATATATGTTTGGGCTCTTCTCTCAGGTTCTAAGTCAAGAGAGAGAGAGAGAGAGAGAGAGATAGAGACGGAGGGAGAAAGAGGATAAACGTTTCATTCAAGCCTGCCAGGCGTACGAGTAACGTCGTTATCGTTTTTTTTTTTTTTTTTTGCTCTTCTCCCTAGTCTCTTTAGGGGAAGAAACTAAACGTTTCTAGAGTGATCTAGTGTTTAGTCTCTTTCCAACCACTGATTTATCTTTCTTAGATTTTTCTGTTACATTGTTATTCTGTTTTCGCAATTACTAACTTTGAGAAAGGATAGAATTGCGTATTTCAGGTACAAACCACTTAAAGTTTCGAGTTCAGTGAAATAAGTGCAAACAGAAATCAAAGTGATAAGTGATTAGTGCGTGAGGGTACTTTTGTGCGCGCCAGTCGTCCTCCCAGTCCGGGACCTCTTGCAAGCTCCCAAGCCCAGGGGAGAAGCAATGTCGAAGGGCATAAGGGTTCAGCAGGCCTTGATCGGCGCACAGAAGTATTCTCGGTGGTTGTGGGCGTGTCTTACCGAGACCGTCACTCCCACCCGCAGACGATTGAGCCCTTATTTTGCTCGTCTGCAGAAGAGATTAGGGGAGAAAATAAAGGCAGAGTAACGCTGGTCTCAGGTCTCAAGACTTCTTAAACGTTAAGTCCAGACCTATGCCAGACGTACGAAGTTAAAGTTCACAACCCGAATGCAGTCATTGGGTTAGCTCTGACTCTCCTCAGTCATCAGTTGATTACACTCCGACTAAGAGGAGTAAGGTTCTGCCACAACAGATCTCTGCTGTTAAGGCTTTACCTCAGCAGAACTTAGTGTCTGCCGACCCCAAGTTAACTCTACTGCAGTCCATACAGTCACAACTTTCGGTCTTGATGCGTGAGTGTCGGGCTGAGAGTGTTGCACCGCCTGCACTCCCTCCACCTGTTCTCGCTGCACCTGTGCTCGCCCAGCCTGCACCTGCTCCGCCTGTGCTCGCCCAGCCTGCACCTGCTCCGCCTGGTCGCAGCACCATCTGCCAGGCGTACGATGTTGTGAACTCTACTACAGTCCATGCAAGCACAGCTTTCGGACTTGATGAGTGAGTGTCGGGCTGAGAGTGTTGCTCCTCCGCCTCCGCCTACACTCCCTCCTCCTACACTCGCTCCGCCTGATCACAGTACCATCTGCCAGGCGTACGATGTTGTGGACTCTACTACAGTCCATGCAAGCACAGCTTTCGGACTTGATGAGTGAGTGTCGGGCTGAGAGTGTTGCTCCTACGCCTCCGCCTACACTCCCTCCTCCTACACTCGCTCCGCCTGATCACAGTACCATCTGCCAGGCGTATGATGTTGTGGACTCTACTACAGTCCATGCAAGCACAGCTTTCGGACTTGATGCGTGAGTGTCTGGCTGAGAGTGTTGCACCTCCTGTTCTCGCTGCTCCTGTGCTCGCCCAGCCTGCACCTGCTCCGCCTGTGCTCGCCCAGCCTGCACCTGCTCCGCCTGGTCGCAGCACCATCTGCCAGGCGTACGATGTTGAACCACTTTCGGAGTTTGCTGTTCACAGTGTTGTTCAGCCTCAGCCTTCTTTAAGGCAACCCTTGCTTTGGGATCAGGAGAGTTACACTCTTCCTCCTCCTCCCCTTGCTGCTCCACCAGTGGTGCAACTCTCGGTTGGGGTACAACAACCTCTCCCCTCCGTGAGTCTGTCTGCTCAACCAGCGCTGCACCGAGTTCAACCCTCATCTAGGCAAGCTCATCTACTCCATGCACTTGCGCCTCAGGAGCCTCAGCTTGCTAGAACTTTACCTTGTTCTGCGCAGCCTCAACTTTCTCATGCTCCACTCATCTCTCAGGAACAGGAACGGACTACTCCGCCTCCGTCCTCCGCTCAGCTGGTGCAATCCTTGGGTGCAACTCTTGCTAGGAGTCAACCTCCTTCACCCTTGCACCTGCCTTCTGCTCCGTCTGTTGTTCAGCCTATGCAGTCTGAACCTCAGGTTTTCCCTCAAGTTGAGGTAACCTCTGTTGTTGTTCCAGCTCGTTCTGACTCTGCTGTTCAGCATACCATGGTTTAAACCCCATGCAAGCATGCATAAAGCACTCTAGCACTGGTCATGGAATTTCTGAGAAATGTTAAACGCCATGCACACGCTCTGTTTTCCTTTCAGCAGGCTCTGCTTACAGCAGGCTCTACTTACTACATGCTCAGCATTCAGCATGCTCTGCATTCAGCATGCTCTGCATACAACATGCTCTGCATACAGCATGCTCTGCATTCAGCATGCTCTGCATACACCATGCTCTACATACAGCATGCTCTGCATACAGCATACTCTGCATACATCATGCTCTGCATATCTTACCGCATGCTTCTCAACACATCTTGGGTTGTTGCCAACTCACTAGACTGTCAAGCAGTTTCATAACGTTGCCTTCTAGTCTGCTGCTTTGCACCAGTGAACCCTCACTCAGAGAACTTAGCTTTTCTAGGATAAGGTCCCTGTAGATGAGAAAGTTCTTTTCTCCCTCCTTCTGATATTCCCTTGAGGACTCTGTCATTTGGAGGGAGCCTTTAGCTGCATAACCTCTTATGGACTTTTATTTAAGCATAACATGCTTACAGGGAAGGTAATGGTTACACTTCAGCCGCTAATCCCGTCTGTTACCACACCTGCTCCCATAGACCTTGAGCTGTGTTGCATGACATGCAGTCCAAGCTTAGTCCTTGTTAGAGGATTTTTTGCTTACGGAGTCAATGTGTCACGGGGAAGACGTTCAACAACCAACAGAAGGGACTTGTTGTGACGCAGTGGGCAACCTCAGCAACCCGTTAAGGAGTTGTCTGTACGACCCAGACAGTCTAGACAGATTCGGGTTGTCACTGTACTTCCTCGCTTGCCCATGATTGACAGTTTACAGACTGTGCAGCAGTATCATGATCTTGTGTCCGGCTCCGTCGGACGACTGGCTTTTAAGAGCTCCCTCAAGTCGTCGCTGTCTGGAGATTTTCAAATGGACTATGGATCTGACCAAGGAACTGGGCCTCCTGGTCAATTTTGAGGAGTCTCAGCTCGTTCCATCCCAGACCATTGTCTCCTTGGGTATGGATCTTCAGAGTCGAGCTTTTCGGACTTGTCCGTCGGCCCCAAGGATCTTCCAAGCCCTAGAATGCATCCAGAGCATGCTGAGAAGGAACCGATGCTTAGTCAGGCAGTGGATGAGTCTAACAAGGACACTTTCATCGCTGGCCCTGTTCATCGAGTTAGGGAGACTCCACCTCCGCCCCCTTCAGTATCATCTAGCTGCTCACTGGATAAAGGACATGACGCTAGAGACGGGCTCAGTTCCTGTTTCCGAAGAGATGAGGTCTACTCTAACGTGGTGGAAGAACAGCATTCTTCTCAAGGAAGGTCTACCATTGGCTGTTCAGTCCTCCGACCACCGTCTCTTCTCGGACGCATCGGACACGGGCTGGGGTGCGACACTGGACGGACAGGAATGCTCGGGAACATGGAATCAGGAGCAAAGGACACTTCACATCTATTGCAAGGAGTTGTTGGCAGTTCATTTGGCCTTGATAAACTTCAAGTCCCTCCAGCTTAACAAGGTGGTGGAGGTGAACTCCGACTACACCACAGCCTTGGCTTACATCTCCAAGCAGGGAGGGACTCATTCGAGGAAGTTGTTCGAGATCTCAAGGGACCTCCTCATTTGGTCAAAAGATCGAAAGCTCACGCTGGTAACGAGGCTCATTCAGGGCGATATGAATGTCATGGCAGATCGCCTCAGCCGGAAGGGTCAGGTCTTCCCCACAGAGTGGACCCTTCACAAGAATGTTTGCAGCAGACTTTGGGCCCTGTGGGGTCAGCCAACCATAGATCTATTCGCTACCTCGATGACCAAGAGGCTCCTCTTGTATTGTTCTCCGATTCCAGACCCAGCAGCAGTTCGCGTGGATGCCTTTCTGCTGGATTGGTCCCATCTCAACCTGTATGCATTCCCGCCGTTCAAGATTGTCAACAGGGTACTTCAGAAGTTCGCCTCTCACAAAGGGACACGGCTGACGTTGGTTGCTCCCCTCTGGCCCGCGAGAGAATGGTTCACTGAGGTACTGCAATGGCTGGTCGACGTTCCCAGGACTCTTCCTCCTAGAGTGGACCTTCTGCGTCAACCTCACGTAAAGAAGGTACTCCCAACCTCCACGCTCTTCGTCTGACTGCCTTCAGACTATCGAAAGACTCTCAAGAGCTAGAGGCTTTTCGAAGGAGGCAGCCAGAGCGATTGCCAGAGCAAGGACGACATCCACTCTCAGAGTCTATCAGTCTTTATGGGAAGTCTTCCGAAGCTGGTGCAAGGCCAATGCAGTTTTTCCTCAACCAGTACCAATGTAACCCAGATTGCTGACTTCCTGTTACATCTAAGGAACGTAAGCTCCCTATCAGCTCCTACGATCAAGGGTTACAGAAGTTTGTTGGCAGCGGTTTTCCGCCACAGAGGCTTGGATCTTTCCTCCAACAAAGATCTACAGGACCTCCTTAGGTCTTTTGAGACCTCAAAGGAACGTCGGTTGTCCACTCCAGGCTGGAATCTAGACGTGGTCCTAAGGTTCCTAATGTCATCAGGATTTGAACCGCTCCAATCAGCCTCTTTTAAGGACCTCACATTAAAAAACTCTTTTCCTCGTGTGCTTAGCAACAGGTAAAAGAGTAAGTGAGATCCACGCCTTCAGCAGGAACATAGGTTTCACATCTGAAACGGCTACATGTTCCTTACAGCTCGGTTTTTTGGCTAAAAACGAGCTTCCTTCCCGTCCTTGGCCTAAGTCGTTCGAGATCCCAAGCCTGTCCAACATGGTGGGGAACGAACTGGAGAGAGTACTTTGCCCAGTTAGAGCTCTTAAGTACTATCTAAAGGTCAAAACCATTACGAGGACAATCAGAAGCCTTATGGTGTGCTATCAAGAAGCCTTCTCTACCAATGTCTAAGAACTCAGTTTCTTACTACATCAGGCTTCTGATTAGAGAAGCAAATTCTCATCTGAAGGAAGAAGACCTTGCTTTGCTGAAGGTAAGGACACATGAAGTGAGAGCTGTGGCTACTTCAGTGGCCTTCAAACAGAACCGTTCTCTGCAGAGTGTTATGGATGCAACCTATTGGAGAAACAAGTCAGTGTTCGCATCATTCTATCTCAAAGATGTCCAGTCTCTTTACGAGTACTGCTACACCCTGGGTCTATTCGTAGCAACGAATGCAGTAGTAGGCGAGGGCTCAGCCACTACATTCCCATAATCCCATAACTTTTTAACCTTTCTCTTGAATACTTTTTATGGGTTGTACGGTCGGCTAAGAAGCCTTCCACATCCTTGTTGATTTGGCGGGTGGTCAATTCTTTCTTGAGAAGCGCCAAGGTTAAAGGTTGTGATGAGGTCCTTTAGTATGGGTTGCAGCCCTGTATACTTTAGCACCTTTGAGTTGATTCAGCCTCCCAAGAGGAACGCTGCGCTCAGTAAGGAAGACGATCTTATTAAAGGCAGAGTAACGGTTCAAGTCGACTTCCTTACCAGGTACTTATTATTTCATTGTTATTGTGGATAACTGATTATATGAAATATGGGATACTTAGCTATCCTTTAATCTTGTACACTGGTTTTCACCCACCCCCCTGGGTGTGAATCAGCTACATGATTATCGGGTAAGTTTAATATTGAAAAATGTTATTTTTATTAATAAAATAAATTTTTGAATATACTTACCCGATAATCATGATTTAATCGACCCTCCCTTCCTCCCCATAGAGAACCAGTGGACCGAGGAATAATTGAGGAGGTGTCAACAAGAAGTACTTGAGTACCTGGCCACAGGTGGCGCTGGTAAATACACCCCCTTCTAGTATTGTGATAGCTGGCGTATCCCTCCATAGAATTCTGTCGGGCAACGGAGTTGACAGCTACATGATTATCGGGTAAGTATATTCAAAAATTTATTTTATTAATAAAAATAACATTTTTAACATTTGAAACCCCTGTTATACCAGATCATATAATTATTGAGAATGAAAGAGTACGTGTTCGAGAATATAAACCTAGGCCTTTACAATGCTTTAATTGTTTCAAGTACGGTCACCCTTCCCGGTACTGCAATAATACGAAGATCTGTATTAACTGTTCTTTGTTAGAACATGGCCAATGCAACAGAGATACAACCTGTGCAAACTGTAAAGATAATCATAAACCAAATGATAAAAGATGTAGAGAATACAAGAATGAAGAAGCTGCAATCTTGAAAGCAAATGCTGAACATATAAGTGTAGGTTATGCAAAGCATTTACTCAATCGGCAACTTAATTTTGCTCGCGCGGTTAAGATGCCAACAAAAGATTATAATCCACTACCCCTTACTACCACAGGGGGACCAGTGGCAGCACCTGGCCCGTCAGGTGCATCTCCCTTAGTGGTAGTAGCCCAGCCATCTGGGTCAAGTGCTCAGGCTATAAAAGCCAGAGCACAAACCTCCAAAGAGGTCAATATGGTGTCCAACACACCAAAAGTATTGTCACCGATAGGAGCATCTCCCCTAGAGGTAGTAGCCCAGCCTTCTGGGTTAAGTGCTCGAACTGATGAAGTTCTAGCACAATCCTCCAAGGAAGCCAATGTGGCTTCCACCACCTTAAATGTATTGTCTCAGGCAGAATCTCTACCTGATTTGATGGAGATTGGAAAACAAGATCTTCCAAAGAGGAAAAGGTCCCCATCATCCTCACTTTCATCTAAGTCAGGTAAGTGCCCTACTACTCATGATCCTAAGGTTGACTCTTATAAAGATCCTAGAAAGAAAGAAAAGAAGAGTGGTGGCCTAGTAAAGCCTTCCATCTCCAGGCCTTACATGGCTTCATCTGAAAAGTCCCAAAAGACAAATGAGACAAAGAAAAATAATAACAAAAGATAATGTCTATCATCCAGTGGAATTGCAGAGGTCTAAGAACTAGCATTGAGCAAATAAAAACTTTAACCAGGGACTCAGACACGAAGGTAATTTGCCTACAGGAAACCAAGATCAGTGACAAACCATTTAATCCTGGACTCAATTATCATTTTTGTAGATCCCCTCCTTTGCAAGCTGCAAGAGCTCAAGGTGGTACAGGTTTTATTATTCACAAATCTGTAAAATTTGAAACAATCCCACTCAATACACCACTACAGGCATGTGCAGTTAGAACTCATATCGTGAAAAAAATTACTTTATGCTCGCTATATATTGAACCATCCTTAGAACTTTTCCTCTTAGATCATGCTGGTAATCCAAGAAGGCTTAGACTTTCTGACCTCCAAGACTTGATCAATCAGCTTCCTGCCCCTTTTATTTTAATGGGTGATTTTAATGCAAAGCATACTTTATGGGGTGGAAATGTGTGCGATAGATGGGGTAATCTTGTTGAAGAATTAATCGACAACAATGATGTAATACTAATGAATGATGGTTCTCCAACTAGGTATGATGAATTCCACAACTCTACATCAGCCATTGATTTGTCAATCTGTTCCTCATCCATTCGATTGGACTACCTTTGGTCAGTAAATGAACACCTACATGGCAGTGACCATTGGCCAATAATGTTAAATTATGTCCATAATCTTCCTTCTCAGTGTCCACCAAAATGGAAGATAGATGAGGCAGACTGGGCAGCTTATGAAAACTGTTCACACACTGATAAAGAATATGATGAATTTACATCTCCAGTGCATGCCTATCAACATCTTGAAAATATTATTGATGATAATGCTAGCAAGTTTATACCTAAAACATGCGGTTTAATCATCGCTCTGTAGTTCCTTGGTGGAGTAAAGAATGTGCCAACGCAAGAAAAGTGACCCGAACTTGCTTCAGAAGATACTTGAGGACAAACTATTTAGCAGATAGAATAGCATATCTCAGAGCCTGTGCCAAACAAAAAAGAATTTTTAAAAAAGCAAAGAGAGCATTTTGGAAGAAATATATATCTAATATTAATACCAAAACTCCCTCAAAGGAAATATGGGACAAGATTAGAAAACTTCAAGGTAAATTCGTCCCTAAGCCTCTACCAATATTAAGGGAAAATAATAGATATATATCTGACCCCAAAGATGTAGCAGAGGTTCTTGCTAAGCACTTTGCTCATGTATCAAGTGCTGACAACTATTCCCCAGCATTTCAACAAATTAGAGCATCAACATTTGTTCCTCCTGCTTCTTCAAATACTGAAGCTTTTAACCTGCCTTTTAGTATGGAGGAGATGCAAAATGCTATCTCCAGCTCTTCTTTAACTGCCCCAGGTGAGGATGGCATCCGGTATGAAATGATATCACATCTTCCAGTGGATACCAAGGAATTTTTATTAGAAACCTTTAATGGTCTATGGGCTTCCCATACATCTCCTGATTCCTGGCATACTTCAATTGTAATTCCAGGCCACAAGTCTGGTAAAGACCCAGAACTGCCATCTAGTTATAGGCCCATATCCTTGACCAGTTGCATATGCAAACTATTTGAGAGAATGATCAACAACAGACTTGTGTGGTATCTAGAATAAAAAAATCTTTTATCTAACAGACAGTTTGGTTTTAGGAAGAACCGAAGTACTCTAGACCCTTTGCTGATGTTATCAAGGGAAATTTCAAATGCTTTTTCTAACCAAAACCAGGTGGTGGGTGTCTTTTTTGACCTCGAAAAGGCATATGACACCACCTGGAGGGGTGGTATTTTAAAGCAATTGGCCTCGTGGGGTATAGGAGGACATATGTTCTCTTTTATTGAAGAATTTTTATCAAACCGCTCCATTAAAGTGATAGTAGGGTCAGAACTATCTTCATCCTACATGCAAGAAGAAGGTGTCCCCCAAGGCAGCGTATTGAGTGTGACCTTGTTTGCTGTTGCAATTAATAGTCTCATTAGTCACATACCTCCTGGCATACAAGGATCACTATTTGTCGATGACTTTGCAATTTATTGTAGTGGATCATCTGCACTACAAGCATGCCAAAATCTTCAAATTGCAATAAATGCTGCTTCCGCATGGGCAAATTCTCGCGGATTCATGTTTTCTCCTCAGAAGACCAAAGCCATTCGCTTTACTCGTACTCGTAAAAGGGAAGAGATCCCCACCCTTTTCTTAAATGATTGTATTTTGCCATATGAGGATAGTGTCAAGTTTCTTGGAGTCATTTTCGATAAGAAAATGACATTTGGTCCCCATATAAATGACCTATCTATCAGGGTTAAGAAGTCACTGAACATTCTGAAAGTGATATCGCATTTTGATTGGGGTGCTGATAGAACAACTTTGCTTAGAATTTATACATCTTTGTGTCTGAGCAAGTTAGACTATGCATGCCAAATATATGGGTCAGCTACAAAGACTTTACTTGGAAAACTTGATATTGTTCACAATGCTGGGCTTCGCATCTGCACAGGTGCTTACAGAACATCTCCCATTGACAGTCTCTATGTTGATTCTGGCATACCTCCCCTTTCCATTCGCAGAGAGGAGTTGAGTTTGAGGTTTTTAGCTAGGTCCCTTGCTGTGAGAAACAATCCTAACTGTAAATATGTTAGGGCGCCTTTAGATCGGGCTCCTAACAGATCTAGAGTGCCTAAGCCTTTGGAAGTACAGCTGAAAAATGATGCTAGAGAAGTAGGCTTGTTAACAGCACAGATAGCAGAGGTAGGATATCCCAAGTCTCCTCCTTGGTGTAATCCACCTGTTAAAGTATGTTTTACGGCAGGAGGGAAAAATACCTTACCTAGTAGGGTAATGAAAAGTGAGTTTTTAAATCATGCTGCTCAACATCATGGGAAACATGTTTTTACAGATGGCTCCAAATCGGCTGCAGGAGTTGGAAGTGCAGCTGTGGTGGGGGATATTGTTATTAGAAGGAAACTCCCATACTCTTGTTCAATTTTTACTGCTGAGCTGTACGCAATAATTCTCGCAGTCCATCATATTTTTAAAAATGGCAACCAAAATAGTTTTTATACAATTTTTACGGATTCCAATAGTGTTTTACTCTCATTAAAACAAATTATGCCAGGCCATCATCTAGTACAAGAGGTGCAGGACTGGTTAGTACTTCTGCAATCTAGGAAGAGTATCAGTGTTCACTTCTGTTGGGTCCCTGCCCATGTTGGGGTGGATGGGAATGAACAAGTAGATAAGGCAGCAAAGGAAGCTTCAGGGCTAAGTAATCCATCCCCCTTGAGTATTCCTTACAAAGATCTTAAAAGTGAGATTCATCTTTACTGTAAAAATAAGTGGCAAGCTCGATGGTCCGAACTGACCACCAATACAAAATTGAAACAAATCCACCCATTGGTGGATAAATGGTCATCTTGTAATTCTACAAGTAGAAGGGATACCATTATTTTAACTAGGCTGCGTATTGGCCATACACATGCAACGCACAATTATTTAATGAAGAGTGGGGAAGGGAGACAGGCCCCTCTTTGTAATACCTGTCAAGTGACAATGGATGTTAAACATATTTTAGTCGATTTATACAAAGTATTGGGTTATATTACGAGCTATAATTGATTTTATTAATTTATTTATTTATTTTACCCTTTTAATCCCTATTTATTTCACATCTAGATTTTATTGTATGAAAGTGTTACGATTTGTATTAAAGGTTAAAATGATACTAAATGGTGTGAGTGTACAGATATGATTGAATGATTTTCGTTATATAGCGCTGAATGGCCTTTGATGCCCCAGTGCCTGGCTTAATGCCTAAATCCCATATTCAATTCAATTCTTATTCAAAGGATGATGGTTTGTATAGGTGTAGGAACAAATCACAACTTTATTTGGGATAATTTGTACTTTCTATTACTATACTGTAAAAACCTGACTCTTTTAAGTTACACTTACTGCCCCAACTATTCTGCTCATTTGAGCAGGTGGGTGTCCCCCCCACCTATCTCCCACTAATTACCACACCTACCATGTTAAAGATTCAGTGGTTGCTCCAGCTTGCACTGAAGACATACTCATATTTAAAGGACTCAGGTTTTTAGTTTGGAAATACCAAAATTACTTTAAAAGTTTGATTTTTACTTACATATGTGAACCAGAATTTTATATCCAAATCCCACTTCAACAGTTTCACTGTGCTTCTTATGTTAAAAGAAAAATTATTGGCTAACATCAGACAGGTTGGCAGTACCATCACTTTTGCTTGCTAAATATCTTTTAACTACAGTACTTTGTTATCAAGTTTCAATGAACTTGTTCTACCTCATGCCAGATTACTCCAAAATCAAAGACTGGATAGTATGCCTTGGAAAATTGGTTTGTATTTCTTTGATGGAAAAAAATTACGGAACTTGAAAATTCTATAATCTTGATACAGGTGTATTATTATTCTTATGTATATAATTGTTTTGTTGAAAAAAAAAAAATGTTCATTTTTTCATTGCTAACCTTTTTCAGTTTTATATGTAAGTTGGTTGGTCCACTTGAACTTCACCATCTGTAAAATAATCATCTGAATAAGCCTCAACTTCTCATAAGTATGGAATCTCTGGCTGATGAGCCATCGGAGTCTAATGATGCTGCTAAAATTAAACCAGTAAGATTTTTACCTTTTAGTGTACTGATTTTTAACTTGTTCCTATATGAATAGAAACTATTGTTCCTCAATTGAAGTATGACTTCAGCGAAGCTGGAATAACTATTAAAATTTAATTAGGTAGTGAGAACCCTTGGCAGGTATCTGGGAAGCCTTGTCAATTGTCAGTCAGTGAGACTAGCGCTTTTGACTTTGGTCGCAAGCAGTACACAGATAGTTCTGCTACCTCTCAAATGTTCGGCTGTTTTAATTCGTTGCTTTCTCTTTCTAGTATAAATTAATAAGTATCCAGACATGCTGCTGTTTGGGCAAACTTGGATGGATAAATGAAGAGTGCAAGGATATGCAATTGTTTCTGGGTAAAGCTGCAAATGTTTGGCAGGTCTACTGTCTCTACAGTCCCCTGCTTTCCTCAGGTTCATTTTTTGTGAATACACTTAATGCCATCTTTTTCTGGTGAACCATGGTCCTGAATTTCATGGTGATCCTCAAAATGTGCTGTATTTTACCAAAAATCAACCTTTGATTGGAGCATGACATCAGCTAAGTGGGGACCAGCCATTAAACTTATAACCAGGTGGTGGGAAAGCACTACCCTCCTGCCAGGTAGAGCAATCTCACTTTGACTCTGGCCATGTACGAGTACTAACCTACTGTCTTTTTCTTTTTATGAATAGAACTTACCTGGCAGTTGTATATATATAGCTATAGTCTCTGATGTCCGGCAGAATTTTTCAAAACTCGCGGCAACTGCTGTGTGGTGGTTGTGCGGTTAGGTGGTTAACAACCCTCACAGGGTGGTACTTGGAATCATTCCCATTTTCTGTTCCTCAGATCATCTCTGCTGATTGGACTGACAACATCGTTGGTCCGCCATTGGAGTTTTTCGTTCGCTTTCCCTGTGTCGCTGTACCGGACTTATTCTTTGGTGAATTACATTGGCCTGGGGTTTGGCAATCGCTTTTGTATTTATTCTGTTACTACTTGTTTGTTTAATATGACTGATAAACTTCATTTTCGTGTTTGTATAAATGAAGAATGCAAGGTGAGGTTACCGAAAGTTTTGGTAGACCCTCACACTGTTTGTTTGGGTTGCAGGGGTTTTGATTGTACGCTTGATAAAAGGTGCAAGGAATGTGAGGTTTTAAGTGAGAAAAAATGGTTAGATATGAAGCGCTATGTGCGCAAGTTAGAGTTAAATAAAGCCAGGAGGGCTTTGGGATCTAAATCTAAATCTGCCAGTGAAGTTAGTTTAGATATTTCTATTGATCCATTAATTAATTCCTCTGTAGAAGTTGAACCTTCTCCTGAGGTAGTAACTCCTGCCCCTTCTACAGGAACGGTATCGACGGATGACCCTCAGTACGCCAGGATGGCGGCTGAGTTGAAGGCTATTAAAGACCAACTTTCAGCCTTGAAAGGTAAGAGTGAGAGTGTGATTAGTGCTAGTGAAAGGGCAGTGGAGGGCGACTGATAGAACTTGTCGCTACCCTAGGTCTAGACCTCTACCAAGCTCCCAGGACCAAGGGAGAAGGTACGTCGACGGCCGCAAGGGAGTAAGAGGTACGTATCCTCGGTCAGACTGTCTAGAGATCCTTTTCCTACAACAAGCGCTACTCGGCAGCCATCGCCTTCGGAACCGCAGGATCCAGCAGCAGTCGCGAAGTCTTTTATGACTGTTATGCAGAAGCAGCTGTTTTCTCTGGTACAAGCTTTTAGCCGTCCTTCCCCCCAGTCAGACAGACGTAAGGACGCCTCTTTACCTATTAAGAAATGGGCCTCTAAGAAGGAACGGAGTTCCTCTCCCAGGGAATCGCGGCGAGATTCGTCTAAGGCGCGGTACCGCGCTGCTTCTTCATCGACATGCCTCCAAAATGCTAGCGATTCTCGACATCAGGACGCGTCCGTCTCTCGCTTGAGATACCAGGACGATTCCAGCCTGCCTCTCCAGGATGCTTCCGCTTCGCGATGCCAGGACGAACGCAGCTCTCGGCGCAAGGATGCTTCCAGCTCTCGGCGCCAGGACCCATCCGCCTACCGCCTCGAGGACACTTCTAGCGCTTGGTGCCAGGACGCATGCGTTTCTCGCTGTCAGGACGCATCGCATTCAGCCCTCGCCAACTGGACGCATCCTACATTTGCTTCTCTCGTATGGAGGTGAACCTTCAGCCCAAAGGGACACTGAAGTGGAAGTAGGACAAGATCTTGAGGATGTTTCAGAGGATGAAGATAAACCTGCTAAAGCAGCTGGGGATTATAAGGTACTCTCTCGCTCCCTCCTTGAGCTTTATGGGGAGGAGTTTCAACCTGCTGCCCCTCGTTCTCCTCAATCGCAGTTTAGCAGGAAGAAAGCCAAAAAGCAGTCGGCTTTTGTCAAAATGAAGCTATCCATCCCTGCTAGGAAGGCTCTCGCTAGAGTTGATGACTGGCTGAAGGAGCGGAGGCAAGCGGTAAAGACCACCATCTCTTTTCCACCAGCTCGACTTGCATCTAAGGTGGGCATGTGGTACAAGACTGGAGAACCTCTGAGCCTGGGAGTGCCTGCCTCCTCCCAGGGGGCCTTCTCTGGTATTGTTGACTCTGCTAGGAGGCATGCCCTTAACTCGGCAAAGGTAATGTGGTCCATGTCTGAGCTTGACCACCTCGTCAAGGGGATTTTCCGAGCCTTCAAAGTCTTAATTTTTTTGGACTGGTCTCTAGGTACGCTGGCCAGGAAAACCGAACGACTGGAGGAAACAGAAGACCTTACTAGTATTATGGCATGCATGGACAAGGCTCTTAGGGACGGGTCAAATGAGTTGGATTCACTATTTTCGGCTGGAGTTTTGAAGAAGAGGGCCCTGTTATGTTCTTTCACTTCCGGAGCAGTGACGGTCGCGCAGAAGGCTGTGCTCCTTTACGCCCCTCTCTCGAAGCATCTTTTTCATGAGTCCCTTATGAGGGACATTACCCTTTCTCTTGTGCAAAAGGCCACACAAGACCTCCTGTCACTCTCTGCAAGAAAGCCTTTACCAGCGATTCCTTCATCTCTGAAAAGAGAGGAGAGGAAATTTCAGCAGCCCTTTCGAGGTAGAGCTCCTTCGAGAACGGACTTCAGGGGAAGAAGGCAGGAGACGGGTGGTAGAACGATAGAGGTTCGTTCAGATCCAACTCCAAGAAGTGAAGTTCAAGTCCTCCAGACAGCGGTATGAGCAAGACTGTCACTTTTTTGGCAGGCTTGGAAGAAAAGAGGGGCGGACGCCTGATCCCTCTCGGTGATCAAGGAGGGATACAAGATCCCCCTCTTGAAGAAGCCTCCGCTTTCAAATACTTCTCTAGCCTTAGTGGCTCAGTACTTGGATGCAGTGAAACAAAGGGCCCTACTAGATCTGGTGGACCAGATGCTGGAGAAGGGAGCAATAGAACCAGTTCTGGAACTATCCTCCTCAGGTTTCTACAATCACCTGTTTCTGGTACCCAAGAATTCGGGTGGATGGAGACCCGTTCTGGATGTCAGCTCTCTGAACGTCTTTGTGGAAAAGACAAAATTTACCATGGAGACGACTCAGTTGGTGTTGGCAGCAGTACGTCCAGGGGACTGGCTGGTGTCTCTGAATTTACAGGATGCTCATTTTCACATCCCCATCCATCCGACTTCAAGGAAGTACCTGAGATTCATGATCCAGGGCAAGTGTTTCCAGTTCAAGACCCCTTGCTTCGGCCTCAGCACTGCTCCTCAAGTCTTCACCAGAGTAATGGCGAACGTGGCAGGATGGCTTCATCAAGAGGGGATAAGAGTATCTCTATATAGGTAGTAGGTTGGCCAGGGCACCAGCCGCCCGTTGAGATACTACCGCTAGAGAGAGGGGGTCCTTTGACTGGCCAGACAGTACCATATTGGATCCTTCTCTCTGGTTACGGTTCTTTCCCTTTGCCTACACAGACAACGAATAGTCTGGCCTATTCTTTACAGATTCTCCTCTGTCCTCATACACCTGACAACACTGAGATTACTAAACAATTCTTCTTCACCCTAGGGGTTAACTACGGCAATGTAATTGTTCAGTGGCTACTTTCCTCTTGGTAAGGGTAGAAGAGACTCTTTAGCTATGGTAAGCAGCTCTTCTAGGAGAAGGACACTCCAAAATCAAACCATTGTTCTCTAGTCTTGGGTAGTGCTATAGCCTCTGTACCATGGCCTTCCACTGTCTTGGGTTAGAGTTCTCTTGCTTGAGGGTACACTCAGGCACACTGTTGTATCTAGTTTCTCTTTCTCTTGTTTTGTTGAAGTTTTTATTGTTTATATAGGAAATATTTATTTAAATGTTACTATTCTTAAAATATTTTATTTTTCCTTGTTTCCTTTCCTCACTGAGCTATTTTCCCTGTTGGGGCCCCTGGGCTTATAGCATCCTGCTTTTCCAACTAGGGTTGTAGCTTAGCATTTAATAATAATAATAATAATAATAATATATCTGGACGACTAGTTTATAAGATCCTGATCGAAAGAGAAATGTCTGGAGGACCTACGCAAGACTTTCATGATGGCTCAAGAACTGGGTCTCGTCATTAACAAAAAGAAATCTCAGACCGAACCGAGTCAGACTATTTTTTATTTGGGGATAGTTCTGGACTCGGTTCGTTTTCGGGCTTCTCCCTCCCAGGAGAGGCAGACCAGGTGCCTCGAGAAGGTTCAAGAATTCTTGGAGAGACAGAAGTGCTCAGCGAGGGATTGGATGAGTATGCTGGGAACCCTCTCCTCGCTCGAACAGTTTGTCTCTTTGGGAAGACTGCACCTTAGACCTCTTCAACACTTCCTATCAAGAGTGTGGAACAGGAAGACTCAGGAGGACTCCTTTTCCTTCCTTATTCCAGCAGAGATCAAGGGTCATCTGATTTGGTGGCTGGATCCAGCTTTGTTAGAAGGAATCTCCCTGTGCAGGAAGAACCCAGACCTAGTGTTGTTCTCAAACGCTTCGGAGTCAGGATGGGGAGCAACACTAAGAAGCAAGGAGGTCTCAGGCTCTTGGGAAAAGGAACAAACCGGATGGCACATCAACAGGAAAGAGTTGATGGCCATTCTGTTAGCACTGAAGGCCTTTAAAGATTCATGGTCGGGGAGGATAGTGGAGGTCGGTTCGGACAACACCACGGCTCTATCTTACATCAGAAAGCAAGGGGGAACTCACTGTCTGTCTCTGTTCGAAAGAGCAAAAGAGCTCCTTCTGTGGTTGAAGGAGAACAATGTAGGACTTCTTACAAGATTCATGCAGGGACACCGAGGAATGTAAGAGCAGACATGCTCAGCAGGAAAGGGCAAGTTCTTCCCACGGAATGGACACTCAACCACCAGGTCTGTCAGTGTCTGTGGAAGTTATGGGGGAGACCTTTAATAAACCTTTTCGCCTCCAACCAAAACAAAAGGATCCCTAACTACAGCTCTCTAGTCCCGGACGAGGAGGCAATAGCAGTAGACGCCTTCTTGATGGACTGGACGGGGATGGACACCTATGCGTTCCCCCAGTTCACGATCATCAATCTGGTCGTCAGGAAATTCGCTCTCCTCAAATCCGGAAGAATGATCCTAGTAGCTCCATTCTGGCTAGCAAGAGAATGGTTCACAGAAGTGGTGGACATGTTGGTGGACTCTCTAAGAAGCCTGCCTCCAAGATCAAAGCTTCTCAAACAGCCCCACTTTGAGAGGTATCATCAAAACCCCCTCGCTCTTCAACTGACTGCCTTCAGACTATCGAGAAGCTTGTCAGAGCGAGAGGTTTTTCTGCGCAAGCTGCAAGAGCTATCGCCAGAGCGAGGAGGGTCTCTTCGCAAAGAGTCTACCAACCTAAGTGGGAAACCTTTAGAGCTTGGTGTAAGCAGCACAAAGCTTCCTCAACCACTTACCTCTGTGAGCCAAATAGCTGATTTTTTGTTGTCCCTCAGACACGATGCTAAACTAGCCGTATCCACGATTAAAGGATTTAGGAGTATGCTCTCAGCTGTCTGTAGGCACAGAGGCATAGATTTAACTCAGAATAAAGACTTGCAAGATCTCGTGAAGTCTTTTGAGACAACTAAGCAGGCTCAGTTAAGACCCCCAGCTTGGAATCTGGTTGTGGTTCTGAAGTTCCTATGCACCAACAAGTTTGAACCCATCTCTCAAGCGTCTCTTAGAGATGCTACTAAGAAAACCCTCTTCCTGATGGCTCTGGCCACAGCAAGAAGGATCAGTGAAGTTCATGCTATTGAGAAGCAAGTGGGCTTTAACCAGAATGGAGCAGTATGTGTGTTGAGGATTGACTTCCTCGCCAAGAATGAAAATCCCTCAAAACCCTGGCCGAGGACTTTTGAGGTTCCTAACCTCACTAATGTGGTGGGCCAAGAGCAGGAGAGGCTCCTCTGCCCAGTTAGAGCCCTCAGAGCATATTTATCTCATACTAAGAATGTTAGAGGCGCATCTAATTCCTTATGGTGCTCAGTGAAAGATCCGCAAAAGCCCCTTTCAAAGAATGCTTTATCATTCTTCCTGAGGAAACAATAAGAGAAGCTCACCTCTTGTGTGAGGAGGAGAACTTCGGTCTTTTGAAAGTAAGGGCTCACGAGGTGAGAGTTATCGCTACTTCACTGGCATATCGTAAGAATATGTCAGTTAGACAGATTATGGATGCAACGTTCTGGAGAAGCAACTCTGTGTTCGCCTCTCATTACCTGAGAGAGGTAAGAGTGGATTATGAAAGGTGTTACACCTTGGGCCCATACGTAGCTACGGCTTCTGTATTAGGCAAAGGAGTACTACCTCCCCTCAACCTTAATTTTTATATGCCTGTGTTTGGGTGTTGGTTTTTATGGTTGTCTGACTGTGACGTGTGGTACAGTACCCTCAGTTTAGCTAGATAGTTTATATCTATTCTGCAAGGTTAGGTTGTTAGTTTGAGTAAGGTTGCAGTTTTTAAAAAAAGGGGGCATAGGTAGTGCTGAAGTGTAGTCAAGTTGTTGGTCTCACCCCGTTTGACAGACTCGATTGAGTTGTTTCAGCATGACAGGTCCACTCCTGGCTGACACTCCTAAGGGAAAGCGACTCAAGAGGCAGGAACCTTTGAAATCAGCTACCTTAGCAGGTAAGGAATCAAGGTGTTTTTTCTCCTAAAACTTATTGTTATTTTCCCAACGATATTAGCTGTTTGTCACCCTCCTCCAAATGTGTGAATCAGCTATATATATATATAACTGCCAGGTAAGTTCTCTTCATAAAAATGGAGTTTTCATGATAAAACAAAGTTTTATGAATACTTAACTGGCAGTTATATATATATTTTTGAACATTTAAACTTACCCGCTGGTTATATAATAATAGCTTTATTCTTCTGTCCAGCAGAAATTCAAAACTCGCAGCAATCGCATAGATATGCCAGGTAAACACCAGCGCCACTACGGAGCTAGGTCGAACTATCCCTCCTAGTATCAGATTTTCTTCTGCCGTCACACTGGCAACATAGAAAGAAAATTACTCGGGTTTAACCTGGATTTTAGCAGTATATTGGTGATGTACACTTGTTATGAGTTTAGCATTCGCTTATTAGGTTTTTGTTTTATATTTTATCGCTATGTTATAGCTTAAAGGGTAGGATTAAATATTTTTCAACCTATTTTTAACTAATGAAAGCATTATGGCGATAGGTAAACATCTCGCCTCATCGATGACGTCATAGTCATATGACGTAAGCTTGAGTATGACTTGCATTTTCTTTCTTTTTCTACAAAGAATGATAAGTTAATACTATCTTACAAAGTATCTAGTTATATAAAATAAAAGGATTATGTTATTTTAAGGAAAGTTTTGTCCTTTTGGTATGCTTTCTTTGGATAATCTCCGATCTGTTTTAAAGATTATCTAGCGATCATTTTTATTTATGCTACACAGTCCTCAGTCTATCGTTACAGTATTACTCTTTGTATCGATATTTATGTAAAGTACATTTTTCTTTAAAAACTAAAGTTTTTGAGTTATATTAGATAAAAGGAATATGTCATTTTCCAATTATATTGGTCCTTTTAGTATTTTTTCTTCAGCTAATCTGTTTACAAAGATTAAAGAAAATTAGCGTTCAGTTAATTTTTATATGATGTATTCATGACAATTGATATAGTCTCACGATTCTTTGTATCGTTGTTTACTTGTTCGTTTTTGGAATACTAAATTTTTTCGTATAATATTTATAAATGTTCCAATTGTTAAATGTGACTATTCGTCTTTCATTGGAACCCCTTAATAATAAGGGTTGGTTTAAATATATAGATATATTCTTTATTCCTATATCTATTCATTTAATATGTTAAGTATTTTATATAAAATATTTTGTTACATTTTATATGGGATTCAGTGACTATTGCATTCTCATACAAGCCCTTGACAGCATAGTAAAATCTCCCTCTACGGGCGTGTATACTTTTGGTTTTATACCAAAGAGTTAAAAATGCAAATTTTTAGTGCTAAATTAGTGCATTGAATTTCATTCAATACATTGGAGGGTGCTTCTGTTCAGAACTGTCGTTATCCTAGCCTTAGACCTCTTTCAAGTTCGTGGACCCATGGGAGAAGTAAAGTCGAGCGGCGAAGGGAAGCGAGAGGCAAAGCCTGGCGCCTACCTTCTTGTAAGACCCAAGCAGAAGTCCCCTCGAGCGTTTTCTGTTGACGATCCCGAGAACGCTCGCCCTCGCCATAGGTAAGGTGAGGTAATAGTGTTTTCTAACGTTAAGCGATGGCACGCATCAGGCGCGAAGCTGAAAACAAAAAATTAGATTCATTCTTGACAGGTAATGAGCATTCAAATGTTCTTACCTTTTAAAAAAAGCTGAACTTGATGGCGCGTGCCAAGCAGCTGAGCATGATGGCGCTAGCCAGGTGGCTGAGCATGGCGCCTCGCGCCAAGCTGAACGTGACGCTCTGCGCTAAGCTGAGCATGACGCCTCGCGCCAAGCTGAACGTGATGCCTCGTGCCAAGCTGAGTGTGATGCCTCGCGCCAAGCTGAGCGTGACAACAACAGAGCGTTGGTCATCAAGCGTTCAGTAAGGCTAGCTACTAACGCTGCTGTAAGAGTTTGATACGATGTTTGTAACTTAGTGCAAATTCTTGGTTTCTCTTGTTTGATGATCTACCGTTCTAGACGCGATCGGCATAGTTCCGAGCGTCTGAATCGCGAGCGTTTTTTAATGGCAAGCGTTATTTTTCTGAAAGTCACGTGGCGCTGAGCATCAAGAGTTTGCATGACATCAAGTAGAACTTGATGTCTACATGGCCATGAGTGTCTAGCGTTGGAACATTGTTACGCCAGGCGCTATATTAAGAAATAAATAGTAACTAGAAAGATCTTATGTTCTCAGACCAAGGCCTGCTTGAACTAATTCTTGGTTGGGAGAGCGAGAATTAAACCTCTAAAGCATTGAGGTCAGAATTCAGAACCTTGAGTTGACTCCTTGGAAACAAGACATCTCTACCTAGGTTAGAGACTTGTAGGAGGAAGGGAGTGACTTTCAGAAACTCGTGAGAGTTTTTTCTGAAGAGTTTCCATTTTATTTTGTTCCTACTGCAACTCGTTCCGCCTTCAGAGTTTTTCACTAAGAAAGACGTCAAAGGAGTCACTGTTTACAATTTTCATCATTATTACTGGCCAAGCTACAACCCTAGTTGGAAAAGCAGGATGCTATAGGCCTAAGGGCTCCAATAGGGAAAAGTAGCTCAGTGAGGAAAGGAAATAAGGAAATAAATAAATGATGAGAATAAATTAACAATAAATCATTCTGAGAAAAGTAACAAAATAAAAAAGACAGTACTGATAGGGCAGTGCTATAGCGCATCCTCAATGCAGCATACAGAACCTAACTGCAGATGTTGGTGCAGCAGCACTTCCAGCTGCAACAGCAGGAATTGCATTAGGGCTTTTGTAAGAGAAGGCAGTGCCCCTTTTTTGCTGCATACGTCCTGTCAGGATGTTAGAAGTTGGCAAAGCTTTAGTTCAGGCTGGTAAGGATCTTGTTCCTTAGTCTAGTGTTACGGTACAGGCACCGCCACTTCCGCCAGACTGTATTCTGTCTGCTGAAATGTGGAGCATTATGTAAGCGTTATGTAAGCAATGAGGAAGGCGAGTTTGCGATCAAAGTTTTCTACACCGGTGTCACCTAATGTTGATCCTATTTGGACTATGCTGCTGGCATCTTTTATACACTCTTGTCAGCTTGCTGTTAGCAAAGCGATGGTTCGTCATGATTCTTATTAGGACGCGTTATCGCACAGGCGGCCTACCAGCAAGCTAAATGTTGAACAGCGTGATAAGGCTTCTATATCCCATTGAGTGTCTGCTTCTCTTGATACCAGATATCAATCGGCCAAGCGTGTCATCGAGCGTTTACCTTCCAAGCGCGGCGACGATCGCTAGGCAGCTAAGCGCAGCATTGGGCATCAAGCTGAACGTGACGTCGAACAACAAGCTCGTGACGTCGAACGTCAAACAAACCGTGACGTCCAACGTCAGTCACATACTGTTCAAGCTACGTCCAGAGGACAAAAGTTCTCTATGGAGACTCATAAGACTATGCTTGCAGCAGTGAAGAAGGTCCACTGGATGATCTCTTTAGATCTCCAGGATGCTTACTTCTACTTCCCCATTCATCCGAACTTCAAGCTACCGGGAGGTTTGTTTATGGGAGGAAGTTGTCCAGTTTTGAGTTCTTTGCTTCGGGCTAAGCACCACCCCTCAAATAGAGGGTGCGCCTGTGAGGACATATCGTTGTTTCCTATCCTTAGACCTCTTCCAAGGAATGTCGAATTGAAACTTCTTCCAGCTCCCTTTTCCCGGAGAGAAAAAATATCGAACGATAAAGGAAATGAGAGGCTTTAGCTCCCGAGTAGTCGCCTACTCGAGCATACCTTTTGACGCCTCACAGGTCTCTCAGCTTCATCATAGGAAAGGTGAGGTGAAAGCGTCGTCTTCAGATGACTCAGCACCCAGACGAGGCTGGCATCAACTTCCAGACTTCTAAACAGGAAGATGGACACGGTCAATCACCGTCTTTTCTTGACATCGCAAGCTTCTGGTTTTAGTCTTTCGAACAGTTCTGAGCGTTTTTTCTTTCTACCAAAGAAAAACTCTCCCACCAAACATCCTTTTAGGATGTCAGCAACTGTCAAATAACGTCCAACTCTCTCAATTGCAGAAAAGTTGTCTGAGCCTAGCATGGCTTCAGTTCTTGCTCCTTCTCCACCATCAAACTGGTTATCGTCTTCTGGAAGCTCTGCATGTTTTTTAAACGGTGTAGAAAGAGTTTGACCCTATTTTTATTACGCTACTAGATTTGCAACAGATGCTCTCTTCGCTCATGCTAGTTTGTCGGCCTGCATACAACAAGAGAGTAGCAGACCTGGATCTTGAGTGTCAGGTAACTTCAGTCCTGTTGGTTCTCAAGGGGTACGAGAAGCTAGTACTAAACAAAGTAATACAAATCAATGCAGACAATACCACAGCTTTGGCCTACATAGCGAAACAAGGGGGAACGCATTCGAGGCCGCTTTACGAGATAGCAAGAACTCTTCTCGTTTGGGCACATCAGAGAAAGATATCCCTGTTGACAATATTCAGTCAAGGGGAAAAGATGTGAGGGCAGACAGCCTCAGCAGGAGGAATCAAGTTCTCTCCACAGAGTGGACACTGCATCTAGATGTATATAAGAAACTTTGGCGGATTTGGGGCCGCCCTCTCATAGATCTATTCGCGACCTCAAAAACCAAAAGCTTAGAGAATTATTGCTCCCCAGTTCCGGATCTCGAAGCGTCACACATAGACGCGTTCCTGATGGACTGGTCACACCTAGACGTGTACGCTTTCCCTCCATTGAAAGTGCTGTACAAAGTACTACAAAAGTTTGTGTCTCATGAGGGAACCAGATTGACGTTAATAGCCCCCTTCTGGCCGTCAAGAGGTTGGTTCACAGAGGTACTGGAATGGATGGTGGATGTTCCAAGAAGCTTGCCATTGAGAATAGATCTTCTCAGACAACCCCACTTGGCAAGAAACCATCTAATTCTCCAGGCTCTACGTCTGACTGCCTTAGATTATTGAAAAACTCGCAAGATCTAGAGGATTTTCGAAGGAAACAGCCAGGGCTATTGCTAGAGCAAGAAGAACTTCTACTATCAGGGTGTACCAATCCAAGTGGGAAGTTTTTAGAGCATGGTGGAAAGCTAACTCAGTTTCTTCATCCAGTACCTCTATAGTTCAAATTGCCAATTTCTTTTTAGAGCTTAGAAGAAGGCACAATTTCTCCTCCTCAACCATTAAAGGATACAGGAGTATGTTAGCAACGATCTTCAGGCATAGACATTTAGACCTCACGAAAAACAATGACCTTCGGGATCTCCTTAGATCCTTTGAAACCTCTAAGAAATGTCATCAGGATTCACCAGCCTGGAATTTAGACGTAGTTTTAAAATTTCTTATGAGTGACAGATTCGAATGTTTGAATTCTGCTTCTTTTAAAGATCTGATTTTAAGACTTTATTTTTAGTTAGCTTAGCAACAGCTGAAAGGGTCAGTGAAGTTCATGCTTATAGCAAAAACATTGTCTTTAGAAACGGCAAAGCTATATGCTTCCTGCAGCTTGAATTTCTAGCCAAGAACGAATGTCCTCACCCATGGCCAAAATCTTTCAAAATTGCTAACCTCTCTGATTTGGTGGGTGAGGAGCTGGAGAAGGTTCTTTGACCTATTAGAGCACTAAGGTTCTATTTAGACAGAACTAAATGTTTAAAAGGCAATCAGAAGCGCTTTGGTGTGCAGTCAAAAAGCCTGCTTTACCTATGTCTAAAAATGCCTTATCATATTTCATAAGACTTTTGATTAAGGGGGCCGTCCGCCATGGGTTTTTGACATAACAACTTTCAGAAATCGAAAATCGTTTATTGCTTCTATGTATGCATAAACATATCGTACATGCTCCCCAGAAGTTTCAGCCAATTATTTTTACAAATAACGAAGATATAGCGGTCTTTAAATGATGACGTCATCCTTACTGTGTCGTCTGCATGACTGAGTTTGAAAAAATCGTCTTGGTGTGTTATTTTTGCATATCTATAGCGATTTTTCACTTATGTTTTGAACTATCGTACGTATGGCAGAAATGGGAGGCACTGGTAGAAAGTAGTTGAACGAATTCTACTCCTCAGAGAACTGAAGCCAAAGTTTCCAAACACTTACAGAAATTATAATGCATGCGTTTGTTTACTGGAAGTTCGTATGTAGATCGTTTTCACAACGTCCTCGGGAACTTTATAGCAAGGCCAATGTTACCTAAGGTCATAAAATGAACAAATAGTCAATAATTTTTCCAAACAATGAAGATATAGCGGTCTTTAAATGATGACGTCATCCTAACTGCGTCTTCTATCTGACTGAGTTTGAGAGAATCGTAGTTCTCTCTCTCTCTCTCTCTCTCTCTCTCTCTCTCTCTCTCTCTCTCTCTCTTGAATTATCTAAAACTGACATTTATACAAATACTATAATTCTCTCTCTCTCTCTCTCTCTCTCTCTCTCTCTCTCTCTCTCTCTCTCTCTCTCTCTCTCTCTCTCTCTCTCTCTCTCTCTCTCTCTCTCTCTCTAATTTCGCATGTAGATTGTGCTTTCATAACATCCTCGAAAACTTTATAGCAATCGCAATGTTACCTAAGGTCATAAAAAGAAAAAATAATCTTATCATTTTTCCAAACAATAATGATATAGCGGTCTTTAAATTATGACGTCATACTTACTGTCGTCTGCATGACTGAGTTTGACAGAATCGCAGTTATTTTTATTTTTGCATCTCTCTCTCTCTCTCTCTCTCTCTCTCTCTCTCTCTCTCTCTCTCTCTCTCTCTCTCTCTCTCTCTCTCAAATTATTCAAAGCTGCCATTTATACAAATTATATAATATCAATGTTCAACTCTCTTAGAATCAAATAATGGTTGATCTCTCTCTCTCTCTCTCTCTCTCTCTCTCTCTCTCTCTCTCTCTCTCTCTCTCTCTCTCTCTCTCTATTTGAACTGCCATCTACAGTATATCAACCAAATGTTATCACTCCAAAATTAAATTCATGCGCTCTCTCTCTCTCTCTCTCTCTCTCTCTCTCTCTCTCTCTCTCTCTCTCTCTCTCTCTCTCTCTCTCTCTCTCTCTCTCTCTCTCTTTTACTCTTATGTTTCGATATATCGTACTTCTGGCAGAAATGAAAGGCATTGGTAGAGGGTAGCTAAATGAAAACTACCAGTTACGAGAACATCAGCAAAGTTTCCAAAGATATATAGAAACTATAATGCATGTGTTTATTTACCTGAAGTTCGTATGTAGATTGTGCTTTCACAACGTCTAATGGAACTTTATAGCAATGCCAATGTTACATATGGTGATAGAAAGAACATAAAGTAAGCGGAGAACAAAAAAAAAGAACCAAGAAAGAGGGAAACGTGAATAAGAGTAAAAGCTGAAACCTGCTAACTAAAACACTGGCAACAATAAGAGATCGCTGGCAACTCGTAACATAGGAATAGTAAACTGAGGGTTCAAATACCTGGTTTAGGGTGCATTTATGTACGAATAAACAATAAAAGTTATCATAATAATATTATCTTGATTTCTTTAAGAAAAGAAGCGAAAATTTGTTGCAAATCTTTGGGAGCTCATAACTCAAAAACATACTTATTCACACATAGGTACATTTTTCTCACTTATTTGTTGTTTGATATTAGAGAGAAAGATATCATTGAAAAGAATAATAAAATTCCCACAATTCTGTCTGACAGAATTTTGATTTTCTTTTTATATTTTTTTTCACGATTATTTTCCGTCTAGACGAGGAAAAAAAAATATTCATTAAAAAAAGATAAAAAGGAAAATAAAAATTCTGTCTGACAGAATTGTTCGGTTGATAGAGTAGTTTTTATGGTGTAAGTTTCAATACAATTGATATTATAGTAG
>NC_090730.1:95947627-95950127 GCF_036898095.1 Palaemon carinicauda
GTTACCTTCGGGTAACCTCCCTCTGGGTAGCATTGCTATATCTTTGCCCCCTTACCCGGAATAGTTTTTGGGTAGGTTTGGCTAGATCGTTCTTCCCTCTTCCCTACCATAGTATATGGAGGGACCTTGGACAGAACCCCAGAGTACCTATCGTTCATCCCAGTCCACCTTAGGGGAACGCCTTTCCCTTAAGGTATCGACTGAGACTGAAGGTGGAAGGGCTCTGCCTTTCCTCCTAGACTGCACTTGATTGGGACACGTCCCTTCCTCCGTGTAGCCTAGCGATGTGTCTTTCCCAGCCCTCCCTAATCTAGGAGAAGATTCTCCTGGTTTAGGTTAGGCCTTGGGGGATTCTGTTTTATTATAGTTTAGGACAGTACACCAGTGCTGTGCCTGATCTGAGCTAACCTCCCCTAGGTTGGAGAGCGTTTCTCTCCTGCCTGGGCAGTCTAGCACCTAACAGATTCCCCCCACCCTTTGGGAGTTTTAGGGTTGTGTCCCCTTCTGCTCCCTCAAAGACCCTTAACCCCCTCCCCACTCTATCCCTTTGTGTTGGCTTGCCTTCACACCCCTGTCCGCTGTCCTACAACTCTTCTCCTGGGGAGAGTTGTAGGTAAGGCTGTGCTCTTCTGCTTGGTTGGGCGCTCTGCTACACTTCTCCCTCATAGTCGAACTATGGGGTGGTGCCGGCGGCTGACCTGCCGGCAGAAGATCCCCCTCTTTGAGTGTCCTCTGATCCTCCCTTGGATTATCACAGGCATCCAGCCGTCTGCCGGCTCCCTGCCGCCGGATGATAGGCGTATCCCCTCCTATCATGAGAGCACTCCTTCCGGAGGGAAACCGGTCGGGTATCGGGTATTACCCTTCCTTACTTCCCTCCTTACCTTTCTCTCTCCTATCATGGTGCCGGTCCACTGCCGCCTCCGCTTGCCGGCGCTAGCCGCCGACACCTCAGGTAACCCTCCTACTTCATAGGATGTTACTATCTGAGGATTACATAGGGCGACAGGCTGCCGGGGGCCGCTGCCCCTTGCCGACGCTACTGCCGACATCTCGGGTAACCCTCCCCTCCATCTTATGCAGCCAGCTAGGTTCACCAGTTCCAACAGCCTGCCGGGTGCCGAAGGCCGCCGTCCTGCTGGCGACCCGCCGGCGACCCGCCGGCGATCGCCTTCCTATGTGTCTCCCATCTCTCTGCTGCTCAGTGTGTGGCCTTAGATGGATTCACTCCACCGGACCGGCCTCCGGCTTTCCGCCGGTCTGCCGGCGCCGCCCCTGCGGCTTTCATGGACAAGCACCCCTCCCCCCGGCTGCCGGCCTTGCGCTGGCAGTTGATCTGATGCAGCCGGATAGCCTGGTCGCTCTTTCTTTGGTATTTCATACTTTAAAAAACAGTGGCTAGGGTGTACGGTTGTACAGTACAATATTTCCAGCATACTCTGTGCTTCTCAGTGCAGTCTCTTGCTGGGACCTACCCAAATAAAAGGGTGTTTATCCTATTTTCCCCCTCTCTCTCCCTAGGTTCTGAATGATTTCAGATCCTCTCCATTCTATAGACAATTCCTTAATAAGGAAGCCTAAGCTTGGCTCATCCATAAGGATGCTCTTCCCTCCTTTAGAACCTTCAGGTCCTAAGGAATTGACTGCAGAAAAGGTCACGGTAACCGGCTGGACGGGACTCACAAGTATGTGTCTTTCTACTTCCTTTCTAGCTCACATAAAACCAATTCTACAGACATAAGTGAATCTTAATCTTAAGAGTAATGTAAGCCTTAACTATGCCTTCCATGTACTCATGGTCTCTTTTTTTTTTTTTACAGGAGGAGAACGTGAAGTGTGACTTCTACGGGCATAAGGCGTGCCGGACCCACTCCCACTGTGCAGCAAAAAAGGGAAATCTCAAGTACTGGGATCCGCAGCCCTGTTCAACCTGCAAAGGCCTTCTTGATGAGGCGTTCGATAACCCTCTGTCCGTGGAGGCCAGGGACAACGCTCGGTTTCCAAAAGAACGCCACCGGGCCTTATCTCACCAATGAAAAGATGAGGGCCCTGCTTTTCCCAAAGCACTATCGGATTCTGTGATTCCCCAGGATCAGATTCCCTGCGTTCAACTAGTGGTTGAACCCGACATTTCGGCTACACTCCGAAAATGTCATCTGGACGAGGTGGAGAAGATGTCGGAAGTGTCCGACAACACCGAGAGGACCCTCATGGGTGAGGATCTGGAGGAAGAAGAGGATCAAGTGGAGTTCCCTGATTCGGAGGGCGAGGTCACCCAAACACCTCAGGTAACCCCTGTTGTGGTCTAGGAGCCAGTCCCCTTTACCTCCGCCGCCTCGCAACCCCTGCTGCCCACCACCGAAGATGCCATCCGGGTATTGGTGGCACTGATGGACGAAAAACTCCGTAAGAACCAAGAGGAGCTCAAAGTTCATCTTATGGGTCGGAAGCAACCGAAGAAGATCTCGGTTAAGGATCTTCCCCCCTGCTCGGAGTCTAA
>NC_090730.1:95955127-96037627 GCF_036898095.1 Palaemon carinicauda
ATGGTTTTAATTCTAATAAAGGAGCTTTTTATTTGGGAAACCTTTCAGTTTTTTTTTTCCTTTAACAAATAATATGTTTTAACGATATATATAATTGGGCTCATCTCTCAGGTTCTAAGTCAAGAGAGAGAGAGAGAGAGAGATAGAGACGGAGGGAGAGAGAGGAGGATAAACGTTTCGTTCAAGCGGGTAACGTTGTTCTCGTTTTTTTGCTCTTCTCCCTAGTCGATAGAGGGGAAGAAGGTAAAACGTTTCTAGAGTTTTATTCTTGTTCCCAGGCTTTATGCGGTGAGAGATTTTAAACGTAGTTTATTTGATCTAGTGTTTAGTCTCTTTTCCAGCCACTGAATTCTTTATCTTTCATTATGTTTTTCTGTTACATTGTAATACTGTTTTCGCAATTACTACCTTTTAATGAAGGATAGGATTGCGTGTTTCAGGTACAAACCACTTAAAGTTTCGAGTTCAGTGAAATAAGTGCAAACAGAAAATCAAAAGTGATAAAGTGATATGCGCAAAGTGTTACAGTGTTGCGTTCGAGGGTTCGTCTGTTCGTGCCAGTGGTTCACCTAGTCTGGGACCTCTTACAAGCTCCCAAGCCCAGGGGAGAAGTAATGTCGAAGGACTTATGGGTTCCTCAGGCCTTGATTGACGAACAGACGTTTCCCTCTGTGGTTTCGGGTGTATCTACACACGTTGCCGACGTGATCACCCCACCCACACAAAGACGAGAGAGCCCATTTATTCCTCGTCTGCGGAAGAGGTTTCTCGCAGAAACCATGGACCAAATCTTGCAGCTTTTAAGTGCAAGTCGGTCCCTTCCGCGCAAGTCCAACGGCCTAGGTGTAGCCACTGGGTCAGTTCGGACTCGCTGCAGTACGACAACTGCACACCTCCTAAGAGAGGCTAGGTGGTACCGCAACAGGCAGTAACTCCGTCTGTTGCCGCACCAGCTGTTTTAGACCCTCAGTCACAACGGACAGTAGCTCCGTTTGTTGTTGTCTTTCATAGACCCTAGTGGTCCATGCTGCAGACTTTACAGTCTCAGCTTGCTCCTTCATACAGGAGTATCATGCTGGAAGGTTGACAATGCACATGCTCCGCTTACCATGCAGCATGAGCCGCATTCCATGCAGCATGAGCCTCATACCATGCAGCATGAGCCTCATCCCATGCAGCATGAGCCTCATTCCATGCAGCATGAGCCTCATCCCATGCAGCATGAGCCGCATGCCATGCAGCATGAGCCGCATGCAGCATGAGCCGCATACCATGCAGCATGAGCCGCATGCCTTACCTCATGCTCTGCATACCTTACAGCATGCTCTGCATTCCTTACAGCATGCTCTGCATACCTTACAGCATGCTCTGCATACCTTACAGCATGCTCTGCATACCTTACAGCATGCTCTGCATACCATACCGCATGCTCCTCAACCCACCGCAGCCCCTCCCACGCACCAGCACTCTGCTTTTGTTGTTGCCAGCTCCCACACTCCGACTGCGGAGAAGGTTGACGATGCACCCGTGGGCCTACACCTCCCACGGTTGTGCGCCCGGCATGGCTTCATGCTCTCACACTCTTGTTGTGAGAGCTCCTCCACCCATGCACAGTCAACCCTGCCAGATGTTTGATGACTCCCACACACAGAGCACTCCGTTGCCGTGCGGGAGCTACCACAAGCTGCCGTGTTTTGACACGGTGTGTCAGCCTCCGCAACACACTGTGGTTACCGCCACTCGCCAGCAGCAAACTAGTCAGGCAGGAGTTGAGGCTTACCCTCACTGAGGGAACTTAGCTTTTCTCGGATATGGTTCCTGTAGATGAGAAAGTGCTGTTCTCCCTCCTTCTGATATTCCCTTGAGGACTCTGTCATTTGGAGAGGAGCCTTAAGCTGCTTAGCCTCCTATGGACTTTTATTTAAGCATAACATGCTTCCAGGGAGGGTAAATGGTTCCGCTTCAGTCGCTAACCCCGTCTGTTGCCACACCTGCTCCCATAGACCTTGAGCTTTGTTGCAAGACATGCAGTCCAAGCTTAGTCCTTGATAGAGGATTTCTTTTTACGGAGTCAGTGTGTCACTGGGAAGACGTTCAACAACCAGCAGAGGTGACTTGTTGTGACGCGGTGCGGCAACCTCAGCAACCCGATAAAGAGTTGTCTGTACTACCCAGACAGTCTAGACAGTTTCGGGTTGTCGCTGTACTTCCTTTAGAGAAGTCCCAGCTCGTCCCATCCCAGACCTTTGTCTACCTGGGTATGGAGATTCAGAGTCGAGTTTTTTCGGGCTTTTCCGTCGGCCCCAAGGATCAACCAAGCCCTAGAATGCATCCAGAGCATGCTGAGAAGGAATCGATGCTCAGTCAGGCAGTGGATGAGTCTAACAGGGACACTTTCATCGCTGGCCCTGTTCATCGAGTTAGGGAGACTCCACCTCCGCCCCCTTCAGTATCATCTAGCTGCTCACTGGATAAAGGACATGACGCTAGAGACGGTCTCAGTTCCTGTTTCCGAAGAGATGAGGTCTACTCTAACGTGGTGGAAGAACAGCTTTCTTCTCAAGGAAGGTCTACCTTTGGCTGTTCAGAACCCCGACCGCCGTCTCTTCTCGGACGCATCAGACACGGGCTGGGGTGCGACATTGGACGGACAGGAATGCTCGGGAACATGGAATCAGGAGCAAAGGACACTTCACATCAATTGCAAGGAGTTGTTGGCGGTTCATCTGGCCTTGATAAACATCAAGTCCCTCCAGCTAAACAAGGTGGTGGAGGTGGACTCCGACAACACCACAGCCTTGGCTTACATCTCCAAGCAGGGAGGGACTCATTCGAGGAAGTTGTTCTAGATCGCAAGGGACCTCCTCATCTGGTCAAAAGATCGAAAGCTCACGCTGGGAACGAGGTTCATTCAGGGCGATATGAATGTCATGGCAGATCGCCTCAGCCGGAAGGGTCAGGTCATCCCCACAGAGTGGACCCTTCACAAGAATGTTTGCAGCAGACTTTGGGCCCTGTGGGGTCAGCCAACCATAGATCTGTTCGCTACCTCGATGACCTAGAGGCTCCCGTTGTATTGTTCTCCGATTCCAGACCCAGCAGCAGTTCACGTGGATGCTTTTCTGCTGGATTGGTCCCATCTCGACCTGTATGCATTCCCGCCGTTCAAGATTGTCAACAGGGTACTTCAGAAGTTCGCCTCTCACAAAGGGACATGGCTGACGTTGGTTGCTCCCCTCTGGCCCGCGAGAGAATGGTTCACAGAGGTACTGCAATGGCTGGTCGACATTCCCAGGATTCTTCCTCTAAGAGTGGACCTTCTACGTCAACCTCACGTAAAGAAGGTACACCCAAACCTCCACGCTCTTCGTCTGACTGCCTTCAGACTATCGAAAGACTCTCAAGAACTAGAGGCTTTTCGAAGGAGGCAGCCAGAGCGATTGCCAGAGCAAGGAGGACATCCACTCTCAGAGTCTATCAGTCTAAATGGGAAGTCTTCCGAAGCTGGTGCAAGGCCAATGCAGTTTCCTCAACCAGTACCACTGTAACCCAGATTGCTGACTTCCTGTTACATCTAAGGAACGTAAGATCCCTTTCAGCTCCTACGATCAAGGGTTACAGAAGTATGTTGGCAGCGGTTTTCCGCCACAGAGGCTTGGATCTTTCCACCAACAAAGATCTACAGGACCTCCTTAGGTCTTTTGAGACCTCAAAGGAACGTCGGTTGTCCACTCCAGGCTGGAATCTAGACGTGGTCCTAAGGTTCCTTATGTCATCAAGATTTGAACCTCTCCAATCAGCCTCTTTTAAGGACCTCACATTAAAAACTCTTTTCCTCGTGTGCTTGGCAACAGCTAAAAGAGTAAGTGAGATCCACGCTTTCAGCAGGAACATAGTTTTCACATCTGAAACGGCTACATGTTCCTTGCAGCTCGGTTTTTTGCTAAAAACGAGCTTCCTTCACGTCCTTGGCCTAAGTCGTTCGAGATCCCAAGCCTGTCCAACTTGGTGGGGAACGAACTGGAGAGAGTACTTTGCCCAGTTAGAGCTCTTAGGTACTATCTAAAAAGTTCAAAACCTTTACGAGGACAATCAGAAGCCTTATGGTGTGCTATCAAGAAGCCTTCTCTTCCAATGTCTAAGAACTCAGTTTCTTACTACATCAGGCTTCTGATTAGGGAAGCACATTCTCATCTGAAGGAAGAAGACCTTGCTTTGCTGAAGGTAAGGACACATGAAGTGAGAGCTGTGGCTACTTCAGTGGCCTTCAAACAGATCCGTTCTCTGCAGAGTGTTATGGATGCAACCTATTGGAGAAGCAAGTCAGTGTTCGCATCATTCTATCTCAAAGATGTCCAGTCTCTTTACGAGAACTGCTACACCCTGGGACCATTCGTAGCAGCGAGTGCAGTAGTAGGTGAGGGCTCACCCACTACATTCCCATAATTCCATAACCTTTTTAACCTTTCTCTTGAATACTTTTTATGGGTTGTACGGTCGGCTAAGAAGCCTTCCGCATCCTTGTTGATTTGGCGGGTGGTCAATTCTTTCTTGAGAAGCGCCGAGGTTAGAGGTTGTGATGAGGTCCTTTAGTATGGGTTGCAGCCCTTTATACTTCAGCCACCTAAGAGTCGTTCAGCATCCTAAGAGGACCGCTACGCTCAGTAAGGAAGACGTACTTATTAAAGGCAGAGTAATGGTTCAAGTCGACTTCCTTACCAGGTACTTATTTATTTTTTATTGTTATTTTGAATAACTAATAAAAATGAAATACGGGATACTTAGCTTCTTTGTTAACATGTATACTGGTCTCCACCCACCACCCTGGGTGTGAATCAGCTACATGATCATCGGGTAAGATTAATATTGAAAAATGTTATTTTTATTACTAAAATAAATTTTTGAATATACTTACCCGATGATCATGATTTAAATGACCCGCCCTTCCTCCCCATAGAGAACCAGTGGACCGAGGAGAAAATTGAGGTCTTGTTGACAAGAAGTACTGGAGTACCTGACCACAGATGGCGCTGTTGTGTACACCCCCACCTGTATAGCGATCGCTGGCGTATCCCGACCGTAGATTTCTGTCGGGCAACAGAGTTGACAGCTACATGATCATCGGGTAAGTATATTCAAAAATTTATTTTAGTAATAAAAATAACATTTTTAAATATTAAACTTAGCCGGTGAATATATAAATAGCTGACGTCTCCGACGGTCGACAGATTCCAAAAACTCGCGAGCGATCGCCATGAAGGCTGCCGGGTGTGCCCACCAGCGCCGACTATCGGCCAAGTATCGCATATACTTCTCAACCAAACCAGTTCTTCTCTGTCGGTGTTACAGACAACACTGGTTCCGCTCGCGCTTGACCTCGAGTTTCTACCGATTGGTGAAGTACTTGGTTTTGGTTTTATTGCTTTCGCCGTGTTGGATTATTCAATACTATCTTCAAAAGAAATGCTTTTGAAAGGAGAGGAAAAGTTTTTGCCCTTGCCTTTTTAATCTCGCTCTGGTTTTTCCATAGAGAAAAGATGGCCGACCCTTCCCTCAGTGTACGGAAGTGTGTTAAAGGCTTTTAGTAATTATTTTATCACTTTATAAATTATTGTTGATATTTATAGATTTACCTCTATATATTTTATATCTCACCCGCCTTTATTAGGCCTCTTCGATTAGCTTTCCATTTATACTAAACACCGAGATAAATTTTATGTTTTTGTTTATAAGCGGCCTTTGTCTATTGTTTGTAGGCGGTCCTGACTTGGAAAACGAAGTTAAACAACGTTGAGCCCTTCAACTTTTATTTTTGTTTAGATTGATGAGATGAATATTTTTAGAAAATATTTTAAGAAATTTATTCTTTGAATAGTCTTCGTGCTGTTTTTCAAAGATGAACTAACGTTTGGTTTATTTATGCTACGCAGTTTGCGCTCTATCGTTACGATAGAGAAAGAGAGAATCACGGTTTCACTTTGCAGAAAGAGTAAATCAATTTTGACGTTTTGTTCATTCTTCTTACAAACTGAAGTTTTTTAGATACTAATTTAAAGGAACATGTTAATTTTCAATTTCTTAGTCCTTTTAGTTTTTTCCTTTAGTCAAATAACCTGTTATTGACAAAGAGTGAGTGAGCCATTCTCTTGTGAGTGACAAGAGAGGGAGAGAGAGAACGATCCGATCTTTATTCTCGTCCCAAGTCTCTGTTCAAGGAGTTTGGGAGCGAGTAACGTTGTTCTCGATTCAGATTTTTACTCTCGTCCCAAGTCTCTGTACGGGGAGAGAGGATAAAACGTTTTAGTTTTTATTCTCCTCCCAAGGCACTGTACGGTGAGAGATTGAAAACGTAGTCCTAGTGAACTAGTTTTAGTCTCCTCCCCAGTCACTGATCTTTTTAACTTTATATATTTCCGTTTTATTCGATATATATGTATATGTTTATTAATTTTTGCATGTGTGTTTCATTTTGTACTAATGTACTTACATTATACGACATATTTCGCAATTCTAACCTTTTGATTTAAGGGAGAATTGCGTGCTTCAGGTAGAAATCAGCTTTATTCATGCCTAATGTGAAATTATTAAAAAATGCGATATCAGTGAAGAAAGTGCGAAAAACATGTTCAGTGTTGTGGAGGGTTCGTTTGTTCGTGCTTGTCGCTTGCCTAGTCCGAGACCTCTTTCAGGCTCCCCTGCACCAGGGAGAAGGAATGTCGTAGGACCTAAGGGAGTGAGAGGTGTAAACCAACGAACAAACGTTCCCTCAAAGGTATCAGACGTTGCTCGTCAAGCACGTCCTTGCCATAAGACAGGAGAGACGAAGTTTCTCCTCGTCTTCCGATGATTCGTCTCTTTAAAAACCTGGGCGTAAGGTTTCGAGATGGTTGAAACGTTTATTAGTTCCTTCAGTACAAGTTCAACGTCCTAGCTGTAGTCATCATAAGAGTCCCGTTCATAGCGATGACGTTCATGTACAGACGTTTCTGCCTCAGACTCGGCGTGACGTTGAGCGGTAGACACCGTAGACACGACGTGACGTCGAGTGTCAGTCACCGTAGTCACGATATAGCATCGATCAGCAGTCACCGCTGTTACTATGTGACGTTTGAACGTCAGCCACCGCAGTCACAGGTTGATCCGAAGTTAAGTGTTTTGCAAGATATGCTGTTAAAGCTTTCTTCTTTAATAGAAGCTTACGATCCTGTTCCTGTGCGAAAGGATCCTTTGCTTTTTGTACTTCACGGTTCTGGGATACGTGATTCAGGTCTTCAACCTTCTAAACGAGCTTTGTTACGTCACGCTGACGTTATCCCTAGTGACAGCTTTGCTGTTAAACGAGATGCGGAGCATAAATCTCGATGTAACTTTGATCGCTTTGAACGTCAGCCACCGCAGTCACAGCGTGACGTTGAGCTGCAGACACCGCAGACACGATGTGACGTTGAGCGGTAGACACCGTAGACATGACGTGACGTCGAGGGTCAGTCACCGTAGTCACGATATAGCATCGAACAGCAGTCACCGCTGTTACTACGGGACGTTTGAACGTCAGTCACTTCTGTCACGACGTGTAGTAGAATAACATTCTCTGCAGTCACAACGTGATATCGACCCTCCAACTTTAACTTCTGTTCATATACAAGTTGATGTAGCCTGTCAGGCTTTTCCTTCACGTCATTCTGAATATAAATCTCCTTCTCGCAAGACTTTAGATTTATCAGATGATGTGCCTTCTGAAGAAGTTGATGACCCCCTTTCAACTAATGTACCTTTGGGGAGTCATTCAGAAGAGGAGTAACCTAGGGTGGTCCAACAATCCCTTGTTTTATAATTATGAATTTCTTTAGGGAAATTTTGTCCTACTCGTTTTGTAACGGCTGCTCCGCCGTCTGAGTTTACTCTTGGCATGACTTTCTTCGACTCCTACATTTACGAAGTCAGTTCTCTCTTGTTCTTCCAAGAGAGCCATGCTCTTACTGGGAGACTGGTTGGAATCCAGGAGAAGTTTAGGAAAGTCTGCTTTTGCTTTTCCTCCTTCTTAATTAGCTTCTCGCTCAAGCGTCTGGTGTGACACAGGAGAAGTTCTCGGTTGGGGAGTACCTGCCTCTGCCCAGGGAGACTTCTTAAGCCTAGTGGACTCTCCTCATCGTCTAGCCATGAGACGCTCCAAGATTTTATGGTCTGCTTTAGAGCTAGACCATCTCCTGTTAGGATTTTTTTCGAGCGTTTGAAGTACTGTATTTATTTGTTGGATTGGTCCCTGGGAGCCTTAAGTAAGAAGGTCTCTCCAGCTGTCAATGTATTGCTGTACAATTATGTCATGCATGAACAAGGCTATCAGGGATGGCTCCAATGAACTGGCAGCCACGTTCGCTGCAGGAGTACTTAAGATGTAAGTGCGCTCAATGTGTTCATTGTCAAGACAAAGTTCATGATGAAGACTACCAAATCTGTCTTGGCAGCAGTAAGGGAAGGCGACTGGATGGTCTCTCTCGACCTTCAGGATGCATACTTCCACATCCCGATTCATCCAAACTTTCAACAACATCTGAGGTTTGTGGACGGGAAAGTAGTGTACCAATTTCGAGCACTGTGCTTCAGCCTCATTCCTGCTCCTCTTGTTTTTACAAGGCTCTTGCAAAATGTAGCAAGCTTTCTACATTTTTTGAGGATTCAGAGCCTCCCTTTATTTTGACAACTGGCTAATCAGGGCGTCGTCATTAAATCGCTGTCTGGAGAGCCTCTAATGGACATTAGACCTAACCAAGGAGCTAGGTCTCATAGTGAACGTAGAGAAGTCGTCACTTACAGTACTCCATCCCAGACTATTCTTTATTTGGGGATGGAGATATAGTGTCGAATTTTTCGGGCCTTTTCGTCTCCCACAAGAATGGAACAAGCTCTGTTAAAAGTCCGTCACTTGCAAGAGAAAAACAGTTGCTCTGTAAGAGTTTGAACGAGCCTCGTGGGAACTCTTTCATCGCTGGAGTAGTTTATCTCTCTGGGGAGACTCAACCTTTACCCTCTTCAATTTCACCTAAACCATTGGAACAAGGAGAAGGGCTTAGAGAGTATCTCTTTCCCAATCTCCAACTCAGTCTAGACATGTCTGACTTGGTGGGACAGCAACATCAGACTTCGAGAAGGTCTTTCTCTTGCGATCAAGAACCCAAACCATGTTTTGTATTCAGATGCATCGGATTTTGGTTAGGGAGCTCCACTGGACAGTCTGGAATGCTCGGGTCTTTGGTCCACGGATCAGAAGGAACTCCATTTAAGGCAAGTAACATCTCTCTTTTGACGAGATTTGTGCAAGGAGAAATGAATGTCTTAGCGGACTGCCTCAGCAGAAGAGGACAAGTCATCTCCATGGAGTGGACGTTGCACAAGACTGTGTGCGAGAAGCTATGGATGACATGAGGTCGACCCACCATAGATCTTTTTGCGACTTCACTGACAAAGAGGCTCTCGACTTACTGCTCTCCAGTTCCAGATCCAGAGGCAGCCCACATAGACGCTTTCCTGCTGGACTGGTCTCACCTGGACGTTTATGCCTTTCCACCTTTCAAGATCCTAAACAAGGTGCTGCAGAAGTTCGCCTCTCACGAAGGGACCAGGTTGACGTTGGTTGCTCCCCTCTGGCCCGCTAGAGAGTGGTTAACAGAGATACTTCTATGGCTGGTGGACGTTCCAAGAAGTCTGCCGTTGCGGATGGATCTCTTGCGACAGCCTCACGTAAAGAGATTTCATCAAAGCCTCCCCGCGCTTCTTCTAACTGCCTTCAGACTATCGAAAGACTCTCTAGAGCTCGAGGGTTTTCGAAGGAGGCAGCTAGAGCGATCGCGAGGGCTAGAAGATCCTCTACCATCAGGATCTATCAGTCGAAATGGGAGGTATTTAGAGACTGGTGCAAGTCCTCCTCTATTTCCTCTTCCAGTGCCTCTGTAGCGCAGATTGCGGATTTTCTGCTTTATCTGAGAAACGGTCGCTCCCTCTCTGCATCCACCATTAAAGGCTACAGAAGCATGTTAGCTTCTGTTTTCAGGCATAGGGGTTTGGATCTTTCTAATAACAAAGATCTCCAAGACCTGCTTAAGTCTTTCGGGACTTCCAAGGAGCGTCATATTTCGACTCCTGCTTGGAACTTGGACGTGGTCCTACAGTTCCTTATGTCAGACAGGTTTGAACCATTAAATTCAGCCTCCCTGAAGGATCTTACCCTCAAGACACTTTTTTGGTGAGCTTGGCTTCGGCTAAAAGGGTTAGTGAGATACATGCTTTTAGCAAGAACATCGGCTTCTTCGCTAATAAAGCAGTATGTTCTCTTCAACTTGGTTTTTTGGCCAAGAATAAACTTCCGTCTCGTCCTTGGCCTAAATCATTTGAAATCCCCAGTCTTTCTGAGATTGTGGGGAATGAAGTTGAAAGAGTGCTGTGCCCCGTTAGAGCTCTTAAATTTTATTTATCCAGAACTAAACCGCTACGAGGTTGTTCAGAGGCTTTATGGTGCTCCGTTAAAAAGCCCTCTTTGCCCATGTCTAAGAATGCGTTGTCTTATTTTATTAGACTTTTGATTCGGGAGGCACACACTCATTTAAGTGAGAAGGATCGTAATTTACTTAAAGTCAAGGCTCATGAAGTTAGAGCGATAGCAACTTCAGTAGCGTTTAAGCAAAATAGATCCATTAAAAGTATTATGGACGCGACCTTTTGGAGAAGCAAGTCGGTATTCGCTTCATATTACTTGAAAGATGTCCAGACTCTTTATGAGGACTGCTACACACTGGGACCATTTGTAGCAGCGAGTGCAGTAGTGGGTGAAGGCTCTACCACTACATTCCCTTAATCCCAATATCCTTTTAATCTACTCTTGAAATTTTTAATCTTGTTTTGGGTTGTACGGGAGACTAAGAAGTCTTTCGCAATCTTTTTGATTTGGCGGGTGGTCAAAATATTGTTTCTTGAGAGCGCCCAGATTAAGGGTATTGATGAGGTCCTGTTATAGGGGTGTTCACCCTGGATATAGCAGCTCCTGGGAGTCTTTCAGCATCCTAAGAGGATCGCTGGGCTTCGTGAGGATAGCGGACTAATGAGGCAGAGTAATCATCAGAGTCAGCTTCCTTACCAGGTACCTATACTTAAGTTTGTTTTTTGAATATTTGTCAAAAACTCTTGAGCATATACGCCTTTATTGTTTTAATACTGGTCTCTACCCACCACCATGGGTGTGAATCAGCTATTTATATATTCACCGGCTAAGTTTAATATTTAAAAATGATATTTTCATTATAAAATAAATTTTTGAATATACTTACCCGGTGAATATATAATATTAAAGGCCCTCCTTTCCTCCCCGATAGAGACCCTACGGACTGAGAAGAACTGGTTTGATTGAGAAGTATATGCGGTATCTGGCCGATAGTCGGCACTGGTGGGCACACCCGCAACCTTCATGGCGATCGCTCGCGAGTTTTTTGGAATCTGTCGGAGACGTCAGCTATTTATATATTCACCGGGTAAGTATATTCAAAAATTTATTTTATAATGAAAATATAATTTTCGTGTTTGTGTGAATGAAGAATGCAAGGTGAGGTCACCGAAAGTTTTGGTGGACCCTCACACTGTTTGTTTGGGGTGCAGGGGTTTTGAGTGTGCTTTGGATAAAAGGTACAAAGAATGTGAGGTTTTAAGCGAAAAGGAATGGTTGGATGTGAAACGCTGTGTGTGTAAGTTAGAATTAGATAAAGTCAGGAGGGCTTCTAAATCTAAATCTAAGTCTGCTAGCCAGGTTAGCTTAGACATTTCTTTTGACCCCTTAATTACTAATTCTTCTGTAGAAGTTGAACCTTCTCCTGAGGTAGTAGCCCCTGCTCCTTCTACAGGAACGGTAACTATGGATGACCCTCAGTACGCCAGGATGGCGGCTGAGATGAAGGCTCTTAAGGACCAGCTTGCAGCCTTAAAAGGTAAGAGTGCTAGTGGAATTAGTGCTTGTGAAAGTGCAGTGGAGGTGGCGACTGATCGAATCTGTCACGCCCCTAGGTCTAGACCTCTACCAAGCTCCCAGGACCAAGGGAGAAGGTACGTCGGCGGCCGCAAGGGAGTAAGAGGTACGTATCCTCGGTCAGCCGTCGCCTCAAGCAGTCCTGTTGCTATTTCCCATGCTCCTCATGACTGCCACGGAAAAGGCGTGTTGGAAGTGATAGTATCTTCCCCGAGCCCCTCTCCTAGACACAGATGGCAGTATGAGGCCTCAAGGCCGACCAAGAGAAGATGGATACAGCATGCTGACCAGACCCGTTCTCGCTCTCCCCTATCAAGTAGCCCGGAACCTTTTCCTTCCGACGATGACTGGGAGGCCGCTCCAGCGAAAAGGTCTAAACCTAGAGATGGAAGGAAGGAGGGATCTCCTCTTCTTTCAGGTGATGGGGGACCGTCGAAAGAACCTTCTCCAGCTACCAGTGTGACTTGGCACCCTTCGCCTTCGGAATCGCGAGACCCAGCAGCGGTCGCTAAATCTTTTATGACCATTATGCAAGAACAACTGGTGTCACTTGTTCAGGCTTTTAGCCGCCCTCCCCCCCAGTCGGCCAGGCGTAAGGACGACAAATTACCGGTGAAGAAATCGGCTAGTAAGAGGGAAAGGAGTTCCTCTCCCTTGCAGGACAGACGGTGTCACTCCTCTCCTAGGGAAATGCACAGCGATTCGTCAAGTGCTCGACGCCGCATTTCTCCTTCCTCTAGACGACGCCAGGACGCTCACGATCCTCGTCGTCAGGACGCATCCTCCTCTTGACACAAGGATGCTTCTAGTGCTTGACGCCAGGACGTCACCAGCGCGGCGCCAGGACGCATGCGTCTCTTGGTGTCGGGACGCATCCGGTCCTCGCCGACAGGACGCTTCCGACGATCTGCTTTTCTACTTGGACGCAGGTGAACCGCTGGAAGAAAGTGATGAGGGATATTTCGGAGGATGAGGATAAACCTGCTAATGCAGCTGCGGATTATAAGGTTCTCTCTCGCTCCCTCCTTGAGCTGTTCAGCAGGAAAAAGGCGAAGAAACAGTCGGCTTTCATCAAGATGAAGCTGTCCATCTCGGTTAAGAAGGCTCTCGCTAGGATCAATGACTGGCTGAAGGAGCGTAGGCAAGCAGTGAAGACCACCTTCTCGTTTCCACCAGCTCGACTTGCATCTAAGGCGGGCATGTGGTATGAGACTGGAGAAGCACTTGGCTTGGGAGTGCCTGCCAAATCCCAGGGGGACTTCTCCTGCATTGTAGATTCTTCCAGAAGACATGCCCTTAACTCGGCTAAGGTAATACGGTCTATGTCAGAGCTTGACCACCTCGTCAAGGGAATCTTCCAAGCCTTTCAAGTGTTCAGATTTTTAGACTGGGCTCTGGGTATGCTGGCCAGGAAAACAGGACTCATATAAGCCACAGAAGGCCTAACCAGTATTATGGCCTGTATGGACAAAGCTCTTAGAGATGGGGCAAACGAGTTGGCTTCCCTATTCTCAGCAGGACTTCTAAAGGAGAGGGCTCTTTTATGTTCTTTCACGTCCGGAGCGGTTACGGTCGCGCAGAAGGCGCAGCTCCTATACGCCCCTCTCTCGGAGCACCTTTTTCCTGAGTCCCTAGTCAGGGACATTACCCTTTCGCTAGCGCAAAAGGCCACGCAAGACCACCTGTCGCACTCCGCAAGGAAGTCTTTATCGGTGATTCCGTCATCATTGAAGAAAGAGGAGAGGAAACTTCAGCAGCCCTTTCGGGGTAGAGATCCTACTAGAACGGAGTTCAGAGGAAGAAGGCAGGAGACGGGCAGTAGAGCGAACAGAGGTTCGTTCAGGGCCCGCGCCAGGAGATGAAGCACTAGTCCTCCAGACAGCGGTAGGAGTAAGGCTGTCACTTTTTTGGCATGCCTGGAAGGAAAGAGAGGCGGACGCCTGGTCCCTCTCATCATCAGAGAGGGGTACAAGATCCCCCTCTTGATGAAGCCTCCGCTTTCAAGAACACCTCTAGCCTTAGGGGCGCAGTACTTGAACGCCGTGAGGAGCGCTACTGGAACTGGTGAACCAGATGCTGGAGAAGGGAACGATAGAATCAGTCCTGGAACTAACTTCCCCAAGGTTCTACAATCGCCTGTTTCTGGTGCCCAAGAGCTCGGGTGGATGGAGACCCGTTCTAGATGTCAGCGCTCTGAACGTCTTTGTGGAAAAGACAAAGTTTACTATGGAGATGACTCAGTCGGTGCTGGCAGCGGTACGTCCAGGGGACTGGATGGTGTTTCTGGACTTACAGGAAGCTTACTTTCATATCCCCATCCATCCGACTTCAAGGAAGTTCCTAAGATTCATGGTCCAGGGCAAGTGCTTCCAATTTGTTTCGGCCTCAACACGGCTCCTCAAGTTTTCACCAGAGTAATGGCAAGTGTGGCGGGATGGCTTCATCAAGAGGGGATAAGAGTATCCCCATACCTAGACGACTGGCTGATAAGATCCCGGTCGAAGGAAAAGTGTCTGGAGGACCTACGCAAGACTTTTATGATGGCCCAGGAACTGGGTCTCATCATCAACAAGGAGAAGTCCCAGACCGAACCGAGTCAGACGATTCTTTATTTGGGGATAGTTCTGGACTCGGTTCGTTTTCGGGCTTGTCCCTCCCAAGAAAGACAGACCAGGTTCAGGAATTCCGGGGGAGACAGAAGTGCTCGGAGAGGGATTAAATGAGTTTGCTGGGCACCCTCTCCTCGCTCGAGCAATTTGTTGCTCTGCGAAGACTACATCTCAGACCTCTACAACACTTCCTTTCAAGAGTGTGGGACAGGAAGAATCAGGAGGACTCCTTTTCCTTCCCCATTCCAGCAGAAATCAAAAGTCATCTGAGTTGGTGGCTGGATCCGTCAATTTTAGGGGAAGGAATCTCCCTGTTCAGGAAGAACCCAGACCTAGTGTTGTTCTCAGACGCTTCGGAGTCAGGATGGGGAGCAACACTGGGAAGCAAGGAGGTCTCAGGCTCTTGGAGAGTGGAACAGAGCGAATGGCACATCAACAGGAAAGAGTTGATGGCCATTCTGTTAGGACTGAAAGCTTTCAAAGACTCCGTTTTGGAGAGGATAGTAGAGGTCAATTCAGACAACACCACGGCCTTGGCTTACATAAGGAAGCAAGGGGGAACTCACACACTGTCCCTGTACGAAACAGCAAGAGAGCTCCTTCTGTGGGCGAAGGAGAACGGTGTAGAGCTTTTAACGAGATTCGTGCAGGGATAGAAGAATTTAAGAGCAGACGTGCTCAGCAGGAAAGGGCAGGTTCTACCCACAGAATGGACCCTCAACCACCAGGTTTGCCAGAGGCTGTGGAAGTTATGGGGGAGGCCTTCAATAGACCTCTTCGCCTCCAACCAGAACAAGAGGATCCCCAACTATTGCTCCCTAGTCCCGGACAAGGAAGCGATAGTAGTAGACGCCTTCTTGATAGACTGGACAGGAATAGACACCTATGCGTTCCCCCCGTTCAAGATAATCAACCTTGTCGTCAAGAAATTTGCTCTCCTCGAGGCAGGAAGAATGATCTTGATAGCTCCATTCTGGCCAGCAAGAGAATAGTTCACAGAGGTGGTGATGTTAGTGGACTTTCCGAGAAGCCTTCCTCCAAGTCCAAAGCTTCTCAAATAGCCCCACTTCGAGAGGTATTATCAAAACCCTCCCGCTCTACAACTGACTGCCTTCAGACTATCGACAAGCTTGTCAGAGCGAGAGGCTTTTCTACACAAGCTGCAAGCGCAATCGCCAGAGCGAGGAGATTCTCTTCAGAGAGAGTCTACCAATCGGAGTGGGAGACCTTTAGATCGTGCTGTAAACAGCACAAAGTGTCTTCAATCACTACCTCTGTGAGCCAGATAGCTGATTTTCTGTTGTTCCTCAGGCAAGAGTCTAAGCTGGCCGTATCCACCATTAAAGGGTACAGGAGTATGCTTTCGGCTGTCTTTAGGCACAGAGGCATAGACTTAACGCAGGATAGACTTGAAAGATCTCTTGAAGTCGTTTGAAACAACTAAGCAGGCGCAATTGAGACCCCCAGCTTGGAATTTGGATGTGGTTTTGAAGTTCTTATGCAGCAGGAAGTTTGAACTCATCTCGCAAGCGACTCTTAGAGATGCGATTAAGAAAACCCTCTTCCTGATGGCTCTGGCCACAGCAAAAGGGGTCAGCATGATTCACGCTATTGAGAAGCAGGTGGGCTTCAACCAGGATGGAGCAGTATGTGCGTTAAGGATCAACTTCCTCGCTAAGAATGAGAACCCATCCAAACCCTGGCCGGGGACGTTTGAGGTTCCTAACCTCACAAATGTGGTGGGCCAAGAGGAGGAGAGGCTCCTTTGCCCAGTTAGAGCCCTTAGGGCATATTTACCACGAACAAAGAATGTAAGAGGTGCATCCAATTCTTTATGGTGTTCGGTGAAGGATCCACAAAAGACTCTCTCAAAGATTGCATTATCATTCCTCTTGAGGGAGACAATAAGAGAAGCTCACCTCTTTTGTGAGGAGGAGAACTTCGGTCTATTAAAAGTAAGGGCTCACGAGGTGAGAGCCATTGGTACTTTACTGGCATATTGAAAGAATATGTCAGTTAAACAGATAATGGACGCAACATTTTGGAGAAGCAACTGTGTTCGCTTCTCATTACCTCAGGGAGGTAAGAGTAGATTATGAAAAGTGTTACACTTTGGGCCCATACATAGCTACTGCTTCTGTATTGGGTAAAGGAGTTACTACCTCCCCTCAACCTTAACTTTTGTACGGTATGCCTGTGATTGGGTTTTGGTTTTTATGGTTGTCGGAGGACTCTGACTTGCGGTACAGTGCCCTCAGTCTAGCTAGATAGTAAAATATCTATTCTGCAAGTTTAGGGGGTTAGATTGAGTAAGGTTGCAGATTATAAAAGGGGGATAGGTATGGCAGAAGTCTAGTCACGTTGTTGGTCTCACCCCGTTTGACAGACTCGATTGAGTTGTTTCAGCATGACAGGTCTCCACCTGGCTGGCACTCCTAAGGGAAAGCGACTCAAGAGGCAGGAACCTTCGAAGTCAGCTACCTTAGCAGGTAAGGAATTAGGGTGTTTTTTTCTACGACTTATTGTTGTTTCCCAACGATGTTGGCTGTCTTTCACCCACCTCCAAATGTGTGAATCAGCTATATATGTATGTAACTGCCAGGTAAGTTCTATTCTTAAAAATGAAGTTTTTATGATAAAACAAAGTTTTATGAATACTTACCTGGCAGTTATATATATATTTTTTAAGTCCCACCCACCTCCCCTCAGGAGACAGGTGAGGCAAAGATGATCTGAGGAACAGAAAATGGGAATGATTCCAAGTACCACCCTGTATGGGTTGTTAACCACTTAACCTCACATCCAGCACTTGGCGGTTGCCGCGAGTTTTGAAAAATTCTGCCGGACGACAGAGACTATAGCTATACAGTAGAACCTCGGTTTACGAATTTAATTCGTTCCTAATGCGAACTCGTAAACAGAAAAATTCGTATCGCGAAACGAATTTCCCCATAAGAATGTTATAAAATCGAAATAATTAGTTCAACCCATCTACAAAAAGAAATTTTCACAAATTTTTCCTTACACATACAGTACTCTACTGTACTCTCCACAAAATTATTAAAATATTGCAGTCATTTAATGATGAAAATATGGATATGCATGCACAGTAAACCTGAACTTTACCTTAGAGGAGTGTCGCTGCTGGCTTGATGGAGACGAGAGGAGGGGAAGGAGGAGGAGGGGGTTACTGCTTGGAGGAAGAATCTCCCTCCATGAGAACTTCAGGAACGTTGACTGGAGTTCTCTCGCGAGAATGGCGTTCACTATCACTGGTTTTGCGTTTGCGAGACTCTTGGTCGTCGTCTTTCACAGTTCTTTTCTCCCCCTTCACAAGATATTTTTCAATAGACACCTGCTTTTGTCTGTTCTCTTAAATTTTATAGAAGTGACCCACCCCATTATCGACTAATAAATTTATTGCACGGTCTGTTTCAGCCTTATTCGGGACATTTTCCTCAAGAAAACTTTTCACGTCTTCCCACTTCTTTAAAAAATCTTTTATCTCACTCGAAGACAGTGATTTTGCAGTGCCTCCCTCCTCCTCAGATGAGATTTCCTCTATTACCTCTCTTTGCTGCTGCTCGTGCAGGTCCTTCAGCTCCTCGGTGGTCAGCTGCTCCTTATGCTCCTGCAGGAGGTCGTCGATGTCATCCGTGTCCACCTCCAGCCCCATTGCCTTGCCCAAGGACGCAATATCTTCGTCAACTGCTTCCTCCTGGTTGGGTTCGAACCCCTCGAAATCCTGTTCTGCAACGGTGTCGGGCCACAGTTTCTTCCAGGCGGAATTGAGGGTTCTCCTGGTGACTCCTTGCCAGGCTTTATCAATTAAAGTCAGGCAGTTGTAGATGGAGTAGTGATCCTTCCAAAACTCTCTAAGGGTAAGGTTGGTGCCCTCTGTTACTTCAAAGCAGCGCTGGAACATAGCTTTGGTATAAAGTTTTTTAAAATTTGAGATCACTTGCTGATCCATGGGCTGGAGTATTGGAGTGGTGTTGGGGGGTAGGAACTTCACCTTAATGAACTTGTATTCCTCCGCTATGTCCTCTTCAATGGCTGGAGGATGGGCAGGAGCATTGTCCATTAACAGCAAGGCTTTGAGTGGGAGGTCCTTCTCCAGGAGGTATCTCTTGACTTCGGGACCAAAAACCTCGTTCATCCACTCAACGAAGAAGATCCTTGTCACCCAAGCCTTCGTATTAGAACGCCACATGACGTGCAACTTTTTCTTCTGCACATTGTTCTTCTTGAAGGCTCGTGGATTCTCCGAGTGATACACCAGGAGAGGTTTAATTTTGCAATCCCACTGGCGTTGGAACAGAACAGCAGGGTTAGACGGTCTTTCATGGGCTTATGGCCAGGAAGGGCCTTTTCTTCTGCCGTGATATAGGTCCTCCTGGGCATTTTCTTCCAAAAGAGGCCTGTCTCATCGCAATTAAACACCTGTTGGGAAACGTAGTCCTCGGAGTCCACGAGCCTTTTGAACTCTTTCACAAAAGACTCTGCTGCCTTCGTATCGGCGCTGGCCCCCTCACCATGCCGAACAACACTATGGATACCCGTTCTCTTCTTGAATTTTTCAAACCAACCACGGCTTGCCTTAAAACTTTGTTTTTCTGCTGATGTGCCTGGCTCACTTCTCACCAAGTCCTCGTAAATGGTTCTTGCCTTCTCGCAAATCATGTTCTCATTTACTGAATCTCCTGCAAGCTGCTTCTCATTTAACCACACCATTAATAAATTTTCTACGTCATCAAGAATAGGTGGCCGTTGTTTTGACAACGACAATACACCTTTAGCTACTTTAGCGGCCTTTATTTCCTCTTTTTTCTTTAATATTGTGCATATCGTCGACTGCGAGCGATTGAAAAAACTAGCAATGTCTTTCACACGCATGCCTTGGTCATGCTTCTCGATGATCTCCTTCTTCATCTCGATCGTTATCATCAGCTTTTTCTTACTGCTTTCCTTCTTCGACATCTTAGGAGCCATTGTCTATCGCAATAATACACAGTACAGTACTGTAATCACAAATGAATGAAAATAAAACAAATCACAAACCACGTATAAAAATCACAAAGAAATCGTCCACGAATTCACTAAGTATGTATGCTATCGAGACGGCGGATACTGAGATAATGAACGAGTGAAGGGGGTAATAAAGGGGTTTAGGGGGTGGTAGGTATGCGTGGGAGGAGTCACGTGACTCCATTGTGAGATGCTGTCGTTAAGTTATTTCCATGAAAAATGCGATCGGGAAGCGCGGCGTTAACACTTTTCCACAAAAAATGGCGCGTGGGAGGGAAATTTAAATTCGTTAACCGATACAATATTCGTTAACCGAGACGAATTTTTCAGAGAAAGTCCCTTCGCAAACCGAAAAATTTGTAAGCGGAGTCGTTCGTAAACCGAGGTTCTACTGTATATATATATAACTGCCTGGTAAGTATTCATAAAACTTTGTTTTGTCATAAAAACTTAATTTTTACTAAATTAGATTTGGTGCGGGGTTATTACCAAAGACCTCTGGCAGAGGGGAGCAGGCCCATTACTACATTTTCGAGTAGCAACTATCATTTTCAATTTAAAAGGTTGAGTTTTGGTCTTGCTAATGCACCTGCTGCCTTCCAAAGGGCGATGAATGTTGTTTTGGCTGGGTTCGATCGACAGAAGGTGACTGTTTTTATAGATGATATTTTGTTTGTGAGCGAGACTGTTGAGGAACATATGCAGTTGCTTGAGGCAGTGTTGAGGCGGTTAATTGAAGTTGGTGTGAAAATTAAGCTTGATAAGTGTAAGTGGTTGGCCAGGGAGGTGGAATTTCTTGGGCATTTAGTGGGTGAATCTGGTATAAGGAAGAGTGACAAGTTTGTGAATAAGATGCGAGAATTTCCACGTCCTCGGACTGTGGATGATTTGCGAGGTTTTCTTGGTTTGGTTGAGTTTGGTCGTACGTTTGTTAAAGATTGTTCAGGTATAGAGAAGCCTTTGAATGAATGGACGGGTAAAAGGAATTATACGAAGTTAAAATGGGATGATCAGATGATAGAAGCATTTGAAAGGTTAAAGGAGGAGGCCGCGAAAGTCGTCACTTTTGCATTTCCAGACTACAGTGGAACCTCTACATCGATTGTCCTAACATACAAAATTTCCAACATATGAAGTAAAATTCGACCAAATTTCTGTCTCAACATACGAAGTGTTGCTCCAACATACGAAGTAAAGAATACAGTGAACCCTCGTTTATCGCGGTAGATAGGTTCCAGTCGCGGCCGCGATAGGTGAAAATCCGCGAAGTAGTGACACCATATTTACCTATTTATTCAACATGTATATTCAGACTTTTAAAACCTTCCCTTGTACGTAGTACTGTTAACAAACTACCCTTTAATGTACAGAACACTTAATGCATGTACTACAGTACCCTAAACTAAAACAGGCACAAATATTATAGGTGATTTTATATCATGCATTTCCTAAACATGCTAAAAAGCACGATAAAAAATGGCAACCAATGTTTTGTTTACATTTATCTCTGATCATAATGTAGAAACAAACTGGAGGTAGAGCTTTGCTTATTACCCAGACATATTTCCCATACTTTTCCCTTAGAACTACATCACATCTTCCTACTTTAGATATATAGATATATATATATATATATATATATATATATATATATATATATATATATATATATATATATATATATATATATGTATATATATATATATATATATATATATATATATATATATATATATATATATATATATATATATATATATGTGTGTGTGTGTGTGTGTGTGTGTGTGTGTATATATATATATATATATATATATATATATATATATATATATATATATATATATATATATATATATATATATATATATATTATATGTATACACATATACATACCTACATATATACATAAATACATGCATACATATATATATATATATATATATATATTACTGTATATATATGGGTTATGGAAAAAATCCGCGAAGTGGTGAATCCGCGATGGTCGAACCGCGAAGTAGCGAGGGTTCACTGTACGCTTACCCGTGGAATTTTCTCGAAAGCGTCCAGCGGTGTTTGTTGTTGACGCCGCTAGACGGCAGCACATCGGAGGGACGCCAATCGAGCGTCACCTTGATCAGTTCTCTCATCTCGTGCGCATCGTGTGGTTGTCCTCTATCCGCTCAGTTTTAACAGTTTTTTTATCTTGCCTTTTCACGTGTCGTTTTCTGTGTTCCATAATCATGGGTCCTAAAAAGCTTAGTTTCGGTTCAGGAAGTAGTAGTAGTGGTGAGAAAAAGAGGAAGTCTATGCTTTCATTAGAATTAAAGCAGGAAATAATAGAAAAGCATGAGCGAGGTGTACGTGTTGGCGATCTGGCTAAACAATATGGCCGGAATATGTCGACGATCTCGACGATCCTAAAACAGAAGGAAGCCATTAAAGCAGTGAAACCTTCGAAGGGGATCACGATTATTTCCAAACGTCGTAGCCCTACCCTTGAAGAGATGGAATGCCTTTTGTTAATATGGATCAAAGACAAGGAGATTGTTGGCGATACGATCACGGAAACGATCATTTGTGAGAAGGCCAGCGCTATCTACAGTGACTTGAAAGCGGTGCGCTCTCGGGGTGACGCGGGGAAGAGTTCAGCCGATCCTATGACGAAGAAATTCAAGGCGTCTCGAGGTTGGTTCGAGAAATTTAGGAAACGGACCGGGATTCATTCAGTTGTTCGTCATGGAGAAGCTTCGAGTTCGAACACCAAGGCTGCTAAATACTGTACTTTGTTAAAAAGTTTGAAAGCATCGTGGCGGAGGAAGGTTACGTAGAGCAGCAGGTGTTCAACTGTGATGAAACCGGTCTGTTTTGGAAAAAGATGTCTAGTCGAACATACATTACCGCCGAAGAGAAGAAAATGCCTGGACATAAGCCAATGAAGGATCGGTTGACTCTTGCGCTTTGTGCCAACGCCAGCGGGGACTGCAAAATAAAGCCATTAGTATAATGGTTTACCATTCCAAAAACCCTAGGGCATTTAAAGCACATAGAATTAATAAAGACCTGCTACATGTTCTATGGCGTTCTAATTATAAGGCTTGGGTTACTAGGCATATCTTTGTGGAATGGGTAAACGTAGTTTTCGGCCCTGCTGTCAAGAAGTATCTTCAGGAGAGGAATTTGCCTTTGAAGTGCTTGCTTTGTTTGGACAATGCACCCGCTCACCCCCCCGGACTCGAAGATGATATCATCGACGAATACAAATTCATCAAGGTGTTGTATCTTCCACCGAATACCACCCCTATCCTCCAGCCCATGGACCAGAAAGTCATCTCTAATTTCAAAAAGCTCTACACCAAGAACTTATTTAAGCAGTGCGTTAATGTCACGCAAAGCACCAACTTAACTTTGCGTGAATTTTAGAGGAGCTACTTTAATATCGTGCATTGCTTAAAGATCATTGATCAGGCTTGGGAGGGAGTAACTCGTCGGACCCTGAATTCCGCTTGGAAGAAGCTTTGGCCTGATGCTGTTGCTCCCAGAGATTTCAAAGGTTTTGGCCCCGAGAATGAACCTGTGGTTGCCGCCAAGGAAGACGTCGAAGAGATTGTATTCCTTGGCAAGTCTATGGGTCTGGAGGTGGATGAAGATGACATTACTGAACTCTTCGATAAGCATCACGAAGAGCTCACCACCGAGGAACTCCAGGAGCTGCAAGCCATGCAGCATGATGAGTTCCAAGCGCAGTTGAGTGAGTCGGAGGAGATCAAGGAGGTAGGCCAAATCTTAGGTACGACGGAAATAAAACAGATGTTGACATATCATCAACACGTTGATTTCATCGACAAGCATCACCCACAGAAACTTCAGGTTTGCCGTGTTGTTGCGCAGTTCGATGATGTTTGCTTAACACATTTTAGAAAAATCCTCAAAAGCCGTACAAAGCAACTTTCACTCGATAGTGTCTTTAAGAAATCTTTTCTGGGTCGACCTGTGGCGGCCGGTGAAAAGAGTCCTTCTTATATATCTTTTCTGATAAAACCTTCCAATTATACCAGAGAAAGATAAAAGCATAGAATGCTGAGGTTACTACCCTCGCGCGAGCACCTTTTGGGTGTCGTGTATAAAGCAAAGGCGCGTGAAAACCACTATTCACAGGTTGTCTTCCATTTAGTTAATTCCTTCGTCAAAGGGATGGGCCGATACAAAGGACCTAGCCAACCACCAGCGCCACACCACCACGCCACGACGCGAGCGCCATCTGAACATCATCCTTCTTTTTGGACTGATAGAATAGTGTGTAATTTGTGGTGCTCTCGATCGTTTTTAACATTCATGGATTTATTTCGTCATGTCCGAAGCTCCATCTTCACACATTCCAATGCTAAGTACCATAGTTTGTTTTGACAGCTTTTTATAGTCCCGGGCTTTTATTTTATATCCAGTATAGTTGTTTTATTATTCCCGTCTGGCCCTTCATGGCGGCCATTGTTTGTTCACTTGTTTGGGAATTCATCTTTGTCTGCCCGTTTAGTACTCTGTCACTTAGGTTCTTGGTTAAGTCCTGGCCTTATGCCTTTAGAACCGTTATTATTTTTGAGTTTTTATGCTCATGGTACTTTTTGCTAGCAAGTCCAGCCTACGAACGAGATAGCGATCTAGCTTTGTTTTTGTTTAGTACCTGCCCCTCCGGGGCGTTTGTCACTCGGCTGTGCTATTTATTTTAAGTTTTAGCAGATGCTATTCTTCGTTCGTAGTCTTATCTTGATGTACATTTTTATTTTATACGTTTATAATAGTGTTGTGTGATTTTTAGTCCTGATATGTCCAAGAGAGCGAGAGCTTGGGGTCCCCGTTTTCTGTTCGTAGTCACGAGTTACCCCTTTCTCTCGTTTTCTTTCTTAGCTCCGGCTGGTGAGCGGATTTCCCGTTTTCCGTTTTGTGCGTTCAACGGGTTCTCCCTCCCTCACCTCTCCCCCTCTGGGTGTATGATAACTTACGAGTTATTTATTTTTGGTTACTTTTCAAATGTTAGCGTTATTTTAGGTCCGTGTTTCGTCCTCTCCCCGTTACGGCTCGGGAGTAGTTATGAACGTTTTCCACTCCGCCTTGAGTTCTACTCCGGCATGAGGGATTCTCAATGACTCGTTCTATTGTTATATTTATATATTGTTTACTGCATGGGACGGGCTTCATATTGTTTAGATACGACCCTCCGGTGGCCCTTACTGCGGTCTCAGGCCACGGCCATATCCACAATAGCCATTGTTATTACAATTGTGTTTTTATTCACAATAATTATTCAGGACCTTTCTTCTCCCTCCGGCCTCACCGGGGATCGTAAATACGCTTTGCTATGATCTAAGCCTTAGCCTTTAGCTGCGGCTTGGCTTTTATATCTTTCACAATTGAATTATTAGCCACAATTGAATTATTCACCTCCGGCGTCCCCGGAGGTCGCCTATACACGTCACACTTATTTGCCTTGCCTTTGGCTAAGGCGGCATTATTCAGGACATCTCATTACGCTCCGGCTTCACCGGAGGTCGCCCATACACTTAACACTTATATTTGCCTTGCCTCGGCAGATTGCTTTAAGTTATTTATCCTTATGTCATTAACAGACATTAGGTAAATTACAAATATACGAACAGTTGGATATTATAGTGCCAACAATGGTATGGGGCGAATAGCGATTTAAACGTTTAGCGATTTAGTCTGTTAGTTTGTACTCGCCTCAGGATGGCTCGATTTAGACTATATCCTTGTTTATTGGTTACGTTGTCGTTATTCTTCGTTCTTGGTTATTAAAAAAAAAAAAAAAAAGCAATCAATTTTTTACTTTTCTTATATTATTGTGTGATGTTAGTTTTTTATTATGTAACCTTAAGAGTGAGAGCATAGGGTGCTCGTTTATTAGCTCGAGTAAGAGAGGTGAATTTCCCGTTCTCCGTTTTTATACGATCACGAGTTATTCAGGCCTCCTCTTATTATCAGAGTTGATGATAGTACGTTTAATGTTATACACGTTTTATTGATGTGGTTACTGTTAATATAGCTAACACTATTAGTAGGAACGTTAGTGTATGAGTCATTAATTGGGGTCGTTTTATACCGACACCCTTAGCTCCGCCTTGAGTTATGCTTAGCTCCGCCTTGAGTTATACTCCGCTATAATGGATACTCATTGGGTGAGAACTAGTCAGATATTTGGAGTGCAACGGTGGAATCCGGCACTCAGACTCCGTCTGAGGCCTTTTGCACACGAACCTTTGTCATGTTTGATCTCAATTACACCTTTACGGCCCCTTATTTCATCGACTCTCCGGCTTCGCTGGAGATAACACAAACATTCATTGAGGTTAATGTTATCGTACCGGTGACGGTCACGATCTCACGGTGACGGGCCTTTGCTACCGGATCTCCGGTACAAACAGAGATCAAGCAGACGTCCAGAACCGGAGTTAACAATGTGATACCGATGAGGATTTCACAGTTTCATTATTACGGTCCCTTTTTCATCGAATCTCCGGCTTCACTGGAGATAGCACAGACATTCAGTATTGGGGAATGTTATCGTACCGCTGAGGATCACGTTTTCACGATGACGGACCTTTGTCACTGGTTCTCTGGTACAAACAGAGATCAATCAGACGATCAGAATCGGGGTATGAACCCTTTTTCATGAATAATCACAATATCGTCGTTACGATCCTTTTCATCGAATCTCCGGCTTAACCGGATATCGTACAGGCGATCAGCATTGAGGTTAATATTAGATTTCCTCTTGTGTTCACGTTGTCACTATGACGGACCTTTGTTTGTACCGGGGATGGTTACCGGAGCTCCGGTACAGACGGAGATCACTCAGACCACGGGTGGCCAATCTTTTGTTTTACCTGTAAAGGAAAGGATTTAACATGAATACAAAAAATATATGAACGTAACTATGCCTATATTTATGCATATATTTAATTCTAACTATGTATAAATATGGATAAATATCCATACAACATCGTGTTCAAATAGAATTAAATTAATTATGCCTATATTTATGCATATTCAATCCTAACTATGTCTAAATATGGATAAATATCCATACAACATAGTGTTCAAATAGAAATAAATTAATTATGCCTATGTTTATGCATAGTCAATTCTAACTATGTCTAAATATGGATAAATATCCATACAACATAGTGTTCATATAGAAATAAATTTCCACCCAGTGGCGAATGCGCCAACAGTGTCACATTTCATGAATACAAGTGTCGCACTATACCCCAAAAGATAGTACATTAAATGATTTTTCTTTAAAATTGCTTTTTAAGAGTTATACAGCTGATCCCAGCCTGTGAATAGGATCGCTAACCAAAGTTCAAGGAACATCCAGACTTATGTCCCCTTTCTGTTACAGAAGGTTCGCCTGCAGGGTTCCCATCAGGATGATGATGAATCTCTCTGGCCTGCAAGAGAGGCTCTCCGCCCTTGGGTATCAAGGTTGGGAAGGAATGCTCCATCTAGAGGCCCCTATCTCCTCGGAGTGTCCTCTCTAAGGTTGGACGACGACCCCATGGACGGGCAGGTAGGTGGGGATGAGTTGAGCCTTCAGCTTTGCAATTACCTACGTCACCGACCTAGGACCCTTAAAGGATCCTGATGTTCATGTTACCCTGCATAAACCGTGACTGCTAGAAGCAACACGTTCTAGGGAAAACCAAGGGGCTATGCCGCAGCTCTAAGGTATGGTGGTGAGTCAGAGCCGTTCAGGAACTCGGATATAGGTGGTACCATAAATCTGGATGGCATAGACGTCCTCCCTCGGGGGGACCTAGATTTTACTCCCAGGTACTAGAATTCCCATTCAACGGATTCGTTCGATTGAAAGAGATTGCCTTGGTTAGGTTAGTCAAGGTACCGAAGGTAACGGTATTATTTCCTAAAGGGCAGGCCCGATCTGTCTGGACCAGGATGTTGTCAGCCTGGGGGGTACGATAATTCCAAGCTCTGCCCTTCCAGTTCGACCTACACGTTTGTTGGTCTGATCGGGTCAGTTGTGGGAAGTACGTTCTGTCTGAGACCTCTATCAGACAGGAATCGATAGTCGGTTACCCACTCGTCATCACAGCCTTCCTCTGGTTCGACGCCTTTGCATCTGAATCCCCATCATCAGGTGGTCTACCTCACTGATTCCCCAGGTACACAGCCCAACCCCGTTGGGATGTTTTGCCTGCATACAGCCCTAGATCCAAACCCTCGGGCCCCTTTCATGGACACCAGAGAGGAAGCTACAGGAGTAGAAGACAGTCCCGCCATCAAGGCGGACCTAGGAAAAAGGGGGCCCGGAGAAGGGAAGGACCTAGATTCACTCCCTCACAACGCGGTGGTCCCGGTAGGGGGAAGACTTTACCACTTTCGAGACCATTGGACCTTCGGTCTGTGGGATCATAGCATAATCTCTAACGGTTTGAGATGAAAATGGCCTCAATGTCCTCCTCCTCCGCCAGTGACCTTCTCCCAGAAATCCACTCCCATCTTGAAAGAGTACACCACAGGGTTACTCAAGAAAAAGCAATCAAACGGGATCGATCACTGAAGTTCCAAAGCCGCCTGTTCACATTTCCGAAGAAAGGCTTGTCGGCATTGAGAGTGGACCTGGACTTGTCAAGCTAAACTCTTTCATTCTCTGCGGCAAGTTCCGGATGTTGACTATCTCTCGGGTACGGACCTTACTTCCCCGTGGGACCGTCACCACCTCTGTCGATCTTACCGACGGCTATTAGCTTGCGCCTATAGCTCGAAACTTCTCTTCTTATCTGGGTTTCCGCCTAAGCAGGAAAGCCTTTGTGTTCAAGACATGCCCTTCGGCCTCAACATTGATCCCAGGATATTCACGAAACTGGGAGAGGCAGTGTTAGAACAACTCAGGAACCAGGAGATACAGATCATTGCTTATCTGGCCGGTTGGCTCATTTGGGCCCGGCCGGCCATAGAAGGCAACAGAGCTACGAAGGAATTACTTCGATTGCTCGACAACCTGTGATTTCGGGTCAATCTCCAAAAGTCTCGCTTGCGACCATCAGGCCACTTAGAATGGTTAGCCATTCAGTGGGACCTTTCGAAGCACATGTTGTCTCTCCCTTCCAAAAGTAAGAGGAATAGGTTCCAAGATCAAGAATTTTCTCAAACACAAACAGGTGTCCAAAGAGCCTAGAAAGTATCCTCGGCCTTTTCCAATTCACTTCAGTAACAGATCTCCTAATAAAAGCCAAACTCAAGACATCAATCGATTTTGGAGAAAGAGAGCTACAGTACCTATAAGAAGACAAGGTCTCGAAGATCCCCTCTGTCTGGGAAATGAGACTACGCCCATGGTCCGAACCGAAGAACCTCTCCAAAGCGGTTCCTCTACAATTCCCCCCTCCACAAGTGACATTCCATTCAGCCGTGTCTCTAAGTGAATGGGGGGATTACTCCGAACATCAGATGTTTCAGGTTCTTGGTCACTCGCCATGAAACAGTCCCATATCAATGTTCTCGAAGCCATGGCAGTGTTCTTGACCCTGAAGAGAGACTCTCCACCGAGGTCGACCCACATCAGAGTAGTGTCAGACAGCACAGACGCGGTACACTACGTCAACAGGGGATGATCCAAGTCACCCAACCTGAATCAGATCCTGGTCACTTTCTTCGCCTGGGCAACAGAAAAGAACTGGTCCCTGTCAGCACCTCACCTAGCGGGAGGCCAGGATGTGAGAGCGGACTCACTATTTAGGACGAGTCCCCTGGAGTCAGAATTTCATTCCGGTGGATACTCAGGCTCGTTCCAGGCATCCAGGCAGATCTATTCGCAACTCAGATCAATCACAAACTTCCTTGTTATGTGACCCCAACCCTGGACCCTCGGGCTTATGCCATGGACGCATTACCCCGGGATTGGAACCATTAGAAGGAGATTTCCCTATCTCCCTCAGTGAATCTTCTAAAAACTTTTACACCAACTACGCTCCTTCCGGGGCGCAGTGGCTTTAGTACCACCTCACTGCCCAAGAACAGTTGGTTTCCTCTCCTCCTCGAGTGGAAACTCCGTCCCATCCGGATCCCGTTCCTCAAACTGACCCGAGTATTCCAAACTCACTGTGTCAGATTACTCAAGGATGGCCAAAACTCTAACTTTGTAGACTACAGGAAGTTGGCAGCTCGTAGAGACGCGAACTTTGAACCGGAAAACGAATTCTTCATCGAATCAGACAAAAGGGACTCGACAATTCGCCAATATGATTCGGCCGTTAACCCCCAAAATAGGTGGTCCCCTTGGAAGGTTATTCCTCTTTTCCAAGATTCTTCTCTATGTCCGGTCACCACTCTCAGGGCCTTTTCAGCCAGGACTGCTACCCGATCGTCTGGCCCCTTGTTTATCAGAGAACAAGGAGGTACCATTTCCATACGTGGTATTAGGCAATAGATCCTATACTTCATTAAACAAGCCAATCCGGGATCATTTCCCCATGCTCATGATATCCGGTCAGTAGCTACCTCCATCAATTATTTCCAGAAGATGGACTTTGATGACCTTATAAAGTTCACGGGTTGGGAATCTCCTATGGTCTTCAAACGCCACTATCTAATGAACTTACAGGCTCTTAAATACCCAACAGTTGCAGCTGGGAGCCTTATCTCTCCCCAGTGATCTTTTGTTCTTCCTTTCATCCATCTCTTTTCTTCTCCCTCCTACCCGCCACTCGCACCACGACGCCGCTTCCTTGGTGGTTCGTTAGCCCTAAGTTTATTACATATTAGGTTATTATGATTGTAACTATTATTGATTACCGTTGTTATAGGGTTGGGATATTCTTAGCCATGTCAGTTTTGTTGCATGTTTCCTCTGATACTCGGAGGCTTCCCTGTTATCATGTTTGTTTAACCTTACTCCCACTAAGCCCTGTGGCTAGTTTATGTGTTATGCCCACTTACCTTAATTATTTATGATTTTCTTTACATGGTGTTGTTTCTCTCCCCTCATTAAATTAGTTATTATTGTTGGGCTTGGAAGGCATTCTCTGGTACATTTTCACCGGCCGCCACAGGTCGACCCAGAAAAGGGATTTTGACGAAGGAAAAATCTATTTCTGGGGAGAGACCTGTGGCGCCCGGTGAAACCCTTCCCCTTTATTTTACACGATCCCACCCTTTCCTTTCCAAGCCGTCATGGACATTACAGAAGGATGTTGTTCAGATGGCGCTCACGTCGTGGCGTGGTGGTGTGGCGCTGGTGGTTGGCTAGGGCCTTTGTATCGGCCCATCCCTTTGACGAAGGAATTAACTAAATGGAAGACAACCTGTGAATAGTGGTTTTCACGCGCCTTTGCTTTATACACGACACTCAAAAGGTGCTCGCGCGAGGGTAGTAACCTCAGCATTCCATGCTTTTATCTTTCTCTGGTATAATTGGAAGGTTTTATCAGAAAAGATATATAAGAAGGACTCTTTTCACCGGGCGCCACAGGTCTCTCCCCAGAAATAGATTTTTCCTTCGTCAAAATCCCTTTATAACAGTCTAGTGATCATGATGAAAAGAAAGAAAGTGAAGCAAAGAAAAGGAAGACCGAATCGAGTGAAAGTGATGAAAAGTAAAAATAAGAAAAGAAAAAATGTAAAAAAAAGATATAAAATTATAAAAATGAAAAAAGAAGAATTAGCTAAGTTAAGTTAAAGTTCACATAGTAGTGTAAGTTAGTGTAAGTTATCGTACACGTTATCGTACAAAGTCACCGTCCCTACCTCCTCGCTGATCTTCCGTCTCCTCTTGCGTAGAAGTCCCTACTCCTCCGCTGGCCTGTCGCTAAGGTAAAGTGTTACATTACAACCCGTTTTTTATTTATTATTTCATTATTATTATTCTTTTTTTAGTTTGTAATATGTATTTATTATACAGGTATTGTATTAGTATCATGTGTAATTATGTGTAGCCATTTATTAAGGATTTATCATGGGTTTTTAGGCTGAGGAACGAATTAAATAAATTACCATGTATTCTTATGGGAATATTTGCTCCAACATACGATCGTTTTAACATACGAAGCAGTTTCTGGAACGAATTAAGATCATATGTAGAGGTATCACTATAGTAAAAATGCGAATATGCTAGAGTTGTATACGGATGCGAGTGGGGTTAGTATGGGTGGTTGTTTGGTTCAAATGCAGAGAGTAAATGGAGAAGAGGAATTGAGAGTAATAGCGTATGTTAGTAAAGCATTTAATAAAGCTGAGCGGAAGTATTCGACAATTGACAGGGAATTGGCTGCAATACGATTTTGTGTGAAAGCATTGAAAGTATTTTTGTATGGTGTAAAATTTATTGTGCGTACTGACCATCAGCCCCTAGTGTATATGATTAGGAAAGAGTGTGTGAATGCAAGAGTTGCTAGGACAATAGAGGATTTGAATGAATTTGATTTTAGGTTAGAATATGTACCGGGAAGTAGAAATGTGATAGCAGATGCGATGTCGAGGATGCATGAGAGGATGGAAGATAAAGAGAGTAATCAGAATTCTGAAAGGTTGCGTGAAGGTTTAGTTGTGGAGCAGAGTTGTGAAGGGGAAGATATGATATATAAGTGTATCCTAATGGGTTTAAGCAAATTAATACAGGAGGTGTTAGATAGGGAAATTCCAGGTAGCGTAACTGAGCTTAAAAGAAGGGTGATGAATGAAGTATTTAAAGAAATTGTATATGAGGAGGAGAATAGTGTACTAGAAGGGGTATTATTATCAAAGATATTAATGGTGGTAAGTAAGTTGTATGGTGTAACTGTGTATATGTAATTTGGTTGGAATCGACTGATGGAATATAGGGTATATAAAGAGAATGATAGGGAATATATTTTGAGGATTCAATGTAATGAGGAATGTTGCAAATTGTTGAGTGAGAAGGATAATGGTGCAAGTGACCTTAATCCAAGATGTGGGGTTATGGAGGACAGTGAATATGATGATGAACATATTGGCGAAGGGAATGACAGAATTGAAAGGAGAGTAATTGTATGCATGCATGGTTATTTCAAGTATTATTAATAGAATATGGCCTGATCATAGTTACCCAAGTGTTTGGGAACTAGCCATTATTTTAGCCTTTTTAAAACCGGGTAAGGATAAGTTTTTAGCAGCAATCTGTAGACCTATTGCATTGACATCTTGCTTATGTAAGATTATGGAGAAGATGGTCAATGTAAGACTGATGTGGTACCTTGAAAAGAAAGGTATTTTATCGCCTATCCAGTGTGGATTCAGGAAAATGCACTCAAGGACTGATGTGTTGATACGACTTGATTCCTCTATTTGTGAAGTCTTTGCTTCCAAACAGTACCATGTGACAGTCTTTTTTTTACCTTGAAAAGGCATATGATACTGCATGTAGATATGGTATTCTTAAAACCATTCATGAAGTTGGATTAAGAGGAGAGCTACCACTATTTATTTAGTCATTTCTTTCACATAGAGTTTTTCAAGTGAGATTGGGGGAAACTCTATCAGAGAGTAAATGTCAGGAAGGAAGAGTTCTCCAGGGTAGGGTGCTGAGTGTGACCCTATTTGCACTAGCAATTAATGAGATATCCTCAGTCATTTCCCAAGATATCCTCTCAACACTTTGTGGATGATCTCTCCATATCAGTTGCTGGAGCTGGAATGGCAATGGTTGAGAGAAAACTACAACTCGCTATTGATAAAATTATTCAGTGGGGGACTGATATGAATGGGTTAAAGTTTTCAACAAGCAAAACTACTATTGTCCATTTCTGTCATATCCAAGGAGTACATCCAGACCTGGATATATATATGTAGGGGAAGCTAAATATTTAGGATGGATTTTTTATTGTAGGTTGACCTGGGTCCGACGCTTAAAGGCGTTAAAAGCTAAATTTCTTGAGGCCCTGAATTTTTAAAAAGTATTGTCCCATACATCATGGGGGCAGACCGTAAAACTATTTTAGATTAATACAAGGCCTAAATTTTTTCCAAAATTAGTTATGGGTGTGAATTATACTCCTCAGCCACCCCAAGCTGGTTAAAGATGTATGATTCAATACATCATGCTGGTATTAAATTGTCCATAGGAGCGTTTAAAACCTTACCCATCCCAAGTCTCCTTGTTGATGCTGGAGAGTTACCTCTAGACCGTTACTGAATGTCTTTCATTATTCGATGTTGGTTTAGGTTACAAAGACTCCCGAACTCTTTAGCCTTTCAGACTGTAAGCCTTGTAAGGCACTCAACATACTTTGAGTTGCACCCTAAATCTCCTCAACATTATCCCCCTAGATGCTGAAGCCTTGATGAGGATGAGGAGCTTAGGAATTAGCAACTGGGCTCTAATGAATAGTGGGAACTACTTTCCCATTGGACCTCGGTGCTCAACTGTTGATCCAACTAAATCAGTCAGCCATTTCTCTTTTCCTTTTGGTTATTTCTTTTTTTCTTCCATCTCTTTCTTTTGGTCTTAAACTTGTTGACAACTTTGGCTTGTTTGATTATATTTTGGCTGCTGCTTTGGATTTGGCACAGTGTGGGATGGATGGCATTCCATCTCAACCTGTGCCAATTTAGATGCCATCACCCTCTGGCAGACCCCATTAGGTGCAGACCAAGTCTGTTAAGAGTCGGGCTCCAGTGATCCGGTTTTAAGTCACCCATATTTGCGGGTAATGGGTGAAGCAAGGCATTAGAGTTTCCGGTGGGAGGGGCTAACTTCCCCCGCTAACCAGTGTACGCCCACCTTAAGAGAGGCAGCCCCTCTCTAATAGAGGACTGGTCCCCGCTGAAGCCTCTTCTCGTGTTGGGCCACATGGGATAGGAGGACTGACATCCTCTGATAAGCGGTGGATAACCCGGCTTGCTCTTTCGAAAAAATCCAACCCCTCTGTTGACAACCTGGAAACTCTAAAGGACCATTCTACTAATGCTTAAAAACAAAGTAATTTGAGTGAAAGGGAAAATTTGCGAATCCTTCATGTCACACAGATTCCCATAGAAACCAATTATGATGTGCTGTATAAATCATTTCAATGTTATGGTCACATCAGGGAAATTAGAATGAGGCTTGAAGGTAACAAATGGGATTCATGGATATCCTTTGGTAACCATTTTGCAATGGTGCTCTTTGCGATCGGCTACCTAAAGATCTAGATGTATACAAACCTGCAGATTGGATTGATAAAGGTATAGAGGTAGTAGTACCCTCCCAGAGAAAGCCAAAACCACCAAAGAGGCTTGTTACTTAGTCAAAAGGGAGTACTGGAAATTATTTTTAAATATGTAAATTTCTTCAAAAGAAAGTAGGTACCATCGCAACAGGAGATATATCTCTGTTTGGAAAGAACAGTTTCCTCATAAGTAACAAATCAGAAACTCAATCTGTTATACTTTGCAATTTAAATACAGAGAATGATGACATAAAGCTGGATGTGAAATCCCATCTAAACTTTAGTTATGGAAGGGGAGTAGTTTTTAATAGAGACTTATGAGTTTACAGAAGAGGAGATATTGGCCATGTGTCCTTTAACTGTGTGCATAGAGTCCCTGGAACGTCAATGATTATCCTGACTTTCCAGGATGCTGATGTGCCTCTCCACATTTACATAGAAAATGAACGGATTAAAGTTCAAACTGTTAAGCAGAAGGTGCTGGAATGTTTTAATTGCTTTAGATATGGGCATCCATCTAAAGTTTGCAAGAATAATAAAATGTGTAGTACTTGCTCCAATGTTTACCATGGAGAATGTACACTAGAGGCCAATTGAATAAACTGCCATTTGAATAATAAATCTGATTGGAGCTGCCAGCAATATAAGTTGGAAGAGGCTGCTCTCAATAAATCCAGTGTTGAACACTCAAGTGTGGGTCATGCCAAGAGACTATTGAGTAAGTCAACAAGTTATGCAAAGGTATTGAAATCAGGAGGAAAAATGAGGCAGGAGACATCCAACCCACCTAATACGGCTTCTATTCCCCAGAAAAGAAATTCGCCATCTTCTGATAAAATTCTAGAGAATAGGGCAAGAATACCACCTAAGGCTTCGCTCACCTCTATCAAACCTTTGTCCCCCACTACAAAGGATAATAGTAACCTCTCTCAGGCTATATCTTTGCCTGATTTGATAGACGTTCCACATAAAACAGAGTTATCAGGTGCACCTGTAGGGGGGAAAACACCAAAACCTAACAAATCACCACCTGTCAATAGGAAAAGAGAGAGACCTCCATCTCTCTCACCCCCATCCATTAAAAACACCAAAGTTATGACATGAAATAGATATGATGTTTTGCTTGTTGATATTTCAGATCCACTGGAAAACTTCTTGAATCAATCAAAAATTCAAGTTGAGGTCCACCATCCCCAACAAGAATTAGGTAAAAAGAACACTGAAATGGCTAATATAAAACCTAACTTATCAAGACCCACATTTAAGAAACCTACAAAAAATATTGTCAAATCAAAAACTGTCAATGGGAAGACCTCATCAAAGATGTCTTCCAGAAAGTAATACATAGTTTTCTCCACCATTTTGCAATGGAATTGTCAGGGTTTAAGGGCAAAATATGAATAACTTGAGCTCTTAATTCACGAGCATTCCCCCATAATTGTATGTCTACAAAAAAGCAAGCTTGATGCTAATGCCCCTTGTCCTCGCAAATATTTTAGCTATAGGACACCATATGATCACCGAGTAGGGAGCCATGGTAGAAGCCTTTTATAAGTTCGTCAAGATGTTCCACAAATACCCTTATCTATTCGTGCACCTCTGAAGGCAGTGGTTGTATAGATTGGTATAGGGAGAAAATATACAATCTGCTCTCTGTACTTTACTCAAATGATAACATATTGTATGATAATTTAGTAGAGGTGATTACACAGCTCCCTCAACCTTTTCTTTTACTGGGAGATTTGAATGGTAGACATCCTTTGGGGGGGGGGGGGTGATGTTTTTAGCAAACACCAGGGACAATATTATATCATCAACTGTGGAAAACGAGGATGTCGGACTCCTTAATACAGGAGAGCCCACACACTTACATGTTCAGACGGGTACCTTGTCATGCATCGACCTTTCAATTGCAAGCTCTAACTGCCTCCTTGATTGCGATTGGAGGACATTGAATGATTGGCATACTAGTGATCATGCACCAATCAATATAAAGACCAACAAGGATCCACCTTTACACAGATCTCCACGATGGAATCTTGATAAGGCGGACTGGGATAGATTTTGTAAGCTAAGTGAAATTGAAGGAAATACAGAAAAGTTTGAAAATATTAATGGTGCCATAGACTTACTGAATGGAACCTTTCATACAGCAGGAGTTAATTCAATTCCCAAAACAAAAGGGTTATTGAAACGACGACCAGTCCCCTGGTGGTCTTAAGAACTAACTGCCCTGCACAGAGCACCAAGAAGGTCTTTAACTCGACTGCGCAGACACCACACATAGGGCAATTTGATTACATACAAGAAATGTAGAGCACAGTTCTGTCGTGCCATGAAGGAAGCTAGGCGCCAGTCATGGGTGTCTTTTGTTTCCTCCATTAACAGTAGAACACCACCATCTGCTGTGTGGAGGAAAATAAAAAAGATTGCCAGCAAATTTACCCCAAACCCAACACCAGTGTTGAAGGTGAACGGTCAGTATGTGACTGAAGCAAATGATGTCAGCAATGCCCTGGCTGAAAATTTTTCAAATCTATCCAGCAACTGTAAAGGAGCTCCTGGTCACCAGTATAGGAGCAATTGGGAAAAGAAAATTTTAAATTTTTTAACAGGAAGGGAAGAGTCATATAATTCTCATTTTACTGAAAGAGAATTTGATTCCGCTCTTACTAATTGTAACAATACAGCCCCTGGACCCGATGTACATTTTAATACAAAGTTATTTATTTTAAGCATTATTAATAGAATATGGCATGATCATAGTTATCCAAGTGTTTGGGAACTAGCCATTATTTTAGGCTTTTTTAAAACCGGTAAGGACAAGTTTTTAGTAGCAAATTACCGACCTATTGCATTGACATCTTATTTATGTAAAATCATGGAGAAGATGGTCAATGCAAGACTGATTTGGTACCTTGAAAAGAAGGGTATTTTATCACAGATTCAATGTGGATTCAGAAAAATGCACTCAACGACTGATGTGTTGATACGACTTGAGTCCTCTGTTTGTGAAGCGTTTTCTTTCAAACAGCACCATGTTACAGTCTTTTTTTACCTTTAAAAGGCATATGATACCACATGGAGATATGGTATACTTAAAACAATTCATGAATTAGGACTAAAAGGAGAACTACCACTATTTATTCAGTCATTTCTTTCACGTAGAGTTTTTCAAGTGAGAGTGGGGGAAACTCTATCAGAGAGTAAATGCCAGGAAGAAGTCGTTCCTCAGGGGAGTTTGCTGAGTGTAACCCTGTTTGCACTAGCAGTTAATGGGTTATCCTCAGTAATTCCCCGTGATGTTCTCTCAACATTATTTTTGGATGATCTCTCAATATCATTTGCTGGAGCTAGAATGGCAATAGTTGAGAGAAAAATACAACTCACTATTGACAAAGTTATCCAGTGGGCCGATATAAATGGATTTAAGTTCTCGACAAGTAAAACTACTATTGTCCATTTCTGTCGTATCCGGGGAGTACATCCAGATCCTGATATATACATTAAACGTCAAGGTATCCCATGTGTAAGTGAAGCTAAATTTTTAGGTTTGATATTTGATTGTAGGCTTATGTGGGTGTCTCACTTGAAAGCGTTAAAAGACAAATGTCTTGAGGCTCTGAATCTTTTAAAAGTATTGTCCCATACATCATGGGGGTTAGACCGCAATACTATTTTAAAATTATACAAGGCCTTGATTTTTTCCAAAATTAGTTAGGGATGTTAAATATACTCTTCAGCCACCCCAAGCCGATTAAAGATGTTGGATTCAATACATCATGCTGGTATTAGATTGTCCACTGGAGCGTTTAGAACTTCGCCTATTACAAGTCTCCTTGTTGATGTTGGAGAATTACCTCTAGACCTTTCCTGAAAGTCTTTTATTGTTCAGTATTGGTTTAGGTTGCAAAGACTCCCTAACTCTTTAGCCTTTCAGACTGCAAGCCTTGTAAGACACACATCATACTTTGAGTTGTACCCTAAATCTCCTCAACCTTATGGCTTTCGGGTGAAACAATTATTAAACAGTCTGAATATAATTAGAAGTAAGGTGTTTTCATTTAAGGTATCATCAATGCCTCCATGGAAATTTATTGGAGTTAAGAAGAATATGACTGACTGAGAGTCCAGTTCTCTTTTTATGGAACATTTTGCAGAACATAGGGGATCGAGTTTTATATATACCGATGGCTTCGCAGCTGATGCTGGCGTTGGATTTGGAGTACATTGTAATGATTTTAATTGTAGAGGTGCACTTCCTCTAACAGCTTCCATATTTACTGCCGAACTGTATGGCATACTAAGCGCTATTGAGAAAATAGCGTTGGAGAGGGAGGGTAATTTTACCAGTTTTAGTGATGCAAGGAGTGTTCTTCAAGCTTTAGAAGTTTTTAATTCTAGTAACCCTCTAGTTTTAAAGATTTTAGAATGGCTTTTTATTATTGGTCGGAAAGGTACAATGGTTCAATTTTGTTGGGTTCCAGCACATGTAGGAGTGTCTGGGAATGAGAAGGCAGATTTACTGGCGAAGAATGCTGCATCCGAGTTGCTACCAAGAAGGTATTATATTCCCTTTAATGATTTCCTACCCAACATCAGGAAATTGTTTTGCAATACTTAGCAACAGCACTGGGATGGTCTAGATGGTAATAAGATGAGAGAGGTAACAATTGTCATATCTCCTTGGAGATATAACACGATGCCCCAAAAGTGGGAGACGTCTCCTCTTCGTCTCCACATTGGTCACACACGGTTGACACACGAGTTTTTCCTGAAGGGCTAACACCAACCGTATTGCGACGACTGTTTGGTACCTCTAACAGTGAGGCATTTGTTAATCGAATGCCCCAATTATAATAACTTGAGAAATAGATATCCGTTTGAGGCTCAAGGTGAGGATGGCCGGTTCATCCTGGCCAAGATCCTTGGACATGATGTGTCGTACAATGCTAGTGGCATTTTTAAATTGGTATCAGAAGCAGGTCATCCTAATGTTATTTAACTTTTATAACATATTTACTTCTAGTGGCATTTTTAAATTTATATCAGAAACAGGTCTTCTTAATGCTATTTAACTTTTATAACATGTTTACTTTTCCCGTTTTATTTGAATTTTCTTTTAATCTTTATTTATAATAAATGATTTCGGCATCAATGACCTTCGATGTCAGGATGCCAGAAAACTTCAAATCAATCAATTAATCAATTCTCAACCTTATGGCTTTCGGGTGAAACAATTATTAAACAGTCTTGATATAATTAGAGCAAGGTGCTTCCATTTAATATATCATCAACCCCTCCATGGAAATTACCAGAGATACTGTATATTTTTGTAAATATTTTATTGGTATTAAAAAAAATATGACTGAATTAGAAACCAGGTCTCTTTTAGTGGAACATTTAAGGAACATAGGGAATCAACTTTTATATATACTGCTGGCTCAAATCTGATGCTGGCATTTGATTTGGAGTATATAGTAGTTCTTTTAACTGTAGAGGTGGACTTCCTCTAATATCTTCCATATCTACTGCTCAATTATATGGCATACTAACTGCTATTGTGCTATTGAGAAAATAGTAATAAAAGAGGAGGGCAATTTTACCATTTATATTGATTCAAGAAGTGTCCTTCAAGCTTTAAAAGGTTTTAATTCTAGTAACCCTTTAGTTTTAAAGATTTTAGATTAGCTTCTAATTATTGGCCTAAAAGGTATAACAGTTTGATTTTGCTGAGTTCCGGCACATGAGGTGTGTGTGGAAAGGAAGAGGCAGATTCACTGGCAAGGAGTGCTGCAGCCGAGTTGCTACCAAGAAGGTGTCCCATTTTCCGTTATGATTTTTTACCAGCAATTAAGAATATTGGCAACAGCATTTGGATAGTCTAACCGAAAATAAGATGAGAGAAATTGCGATTGTTATATCCCCTTGGTGGTATAATGGGATGCCCCCAAAAATGAGAGACTACTCTTTGTCGTCTCTGCATTGGTCACACTCGGATGACACGAGTTTCTGCTGGCAGGCCAACACCAACCATATTGCGAGGACTGTTTGATACCCTTGACAGTGAGGCATTTATTGACTAAATGACCCACTTATAGAACAGAAAGAAATAGATATCTGTTTGAGCCTCAGGGTGAAAATGACAGGTTCATCCTTGCAAAGATCCTTGGACAGGATGATTTGTCATACAATGCTAGTGGCATTTTTAAATTTGTATCAGAAGCAGGTCTTCTTAATGCTATTTAACTTTTATAACATATTTACTTTTCTGGTTTTGATTGAATATTATTTTAAACTTTATTCATAATGAACAAAATCTGCGTCGGTGACCTACGATGTCAGGATGCCAGAGAACTTCAAATCACTCGCTCACTCACCTTAATTCTGCACTTTGGTGTAGATGCTTAAACCAGATGGCTCAGTCACTCACTGTCCAAAGGAAAAGTCAACCCTTTTGTCTGATGTATTTGACAGTAAACAGAGTAATGAGAAACTCAAACTTCCTCATCCCTGTTTTCCTGAGGCTAAACTAACCAGTTTAGGTTTTTGATCCCTTGAAATTAAAGCTCTGTTGATGGACCTTGATGCTTATGGAGGTATAGACCCAAATGGTATTTTTACTTTGTTTTTTATAAAGACAGCAGATTTCTTAGCTCCAAAGTTATCTGTTATTTTGTGCAAGTTAGGAAGAAGGGTAGCTTTTAGCACTTGTTGGAGAATTGGTAATGTTACTCCACTATGTAAATGTGTTTGTGGTAGCTCAAGTCCAACTGATTACCGCCCAATTTCCATACGTCCTATATTATCTAAAGTTTTTGAATGCTTTTTGGCAAAACATCTTAATAGGTTTGCTGAAGGTAATCATCTGTTCCCTAGTTTGCAATTTGGTTTTCATAAACACTAAGGAGCATGTGATCCTCATCTTACAATCTCCAATGCTGTACAGAAACCCCTTGATTGTGGTCAGGAAGTTCGTATGATTGGCCTTTATTTTAGTGCTGCCTTTGACCGTGTTAATCATGAAGCCCTTGTTTTCAAACTCAAACAGTTGGGAGTGGGTGTGTCGTTTCTTAGCATTATTATTGAATTTTTTAGTAATAGATCTCTAAGAGTTGTGTTGATGGGCATCATAGTGAGTATAGGTATGTGATATCTGTTGTTCCACAGGGTAGTATATTTGGCCCATTACTTTTCATACTATATACACATGACATGTGTTTTGGCCTAGAAAACAAGCTTGTTGCATATGCAGATGATGCTTCTCTCTTTCGATCAATTCTATCTAGGGTTGCTGAATCCCTTAATAGAGATCTATCTAAAATTAGTGCATGGTGCAAATTATGGAGGTATGAAGTTGAATCCTAACAAAACTCAAAGTATGATTGTAAGTAGGTCAAGGACAGTGGCTCCTAAACATCCGGATCTCAGCATTGATAATGTTTCTTTAACTTGTATGACTCTTTTGAAAATTTTAGGTGTGGTTCTTGACACCAAATTTACTTTTGAGAAATACATTAGGTCTGTGTCTTCTTCAATTGCACAAAAGATTAGCTTATTGAGAAAGTCTTTAAGAATTTCCATGATCAATGTATTCTGAAGAAGTCTTTTAATTCTTTCATTCTACCTTGTTTCCTGTATTGTTCTCTCCTGTCTGGTCTTCAGCTGCCGATTCTCATCTTAATTTGTTGAACAGGAACTTATGGTCTATTAAATTTCTTATTCCTGATCTATATATTAATCTTTGGCACCATCGTTCAATTAGTTCATTATGCATGTTGCATAAGATTTTTCATAATTCTGACCATCCTTTACGTTCAGATGTCCTTGGACAGTTCTATCTTGTTCGTAATACTAGGCATGCAGTTAATTCTAATAGTCAGGCCTTCTCCATCATGAGGCTGGCTCAATACTACACAGTACTCTTAGAAGTTTTATTCAAGCTGTGCCCAAGTTGTGGAATGATCTTCTTAATGGGGTAGTTGAATCAGTAAAACTTGAAAAGTTCAGACTTGCAGCAAATGTTTTAATGTTCAAAAGGCCGACTTAAGTCTTTTTTTTATTCTATATATTAATTATCTGTTTTAATGTTGTTAATGTTTTTTTAAACACTTTTATTTTCATTTTTTTCATCACTTCTGATATCGTTTATTTATTTCCTTCCCTCACTGGGGTATTTTACCCTGTTGGAGCCCTTGGGCATATAGCATCCTGTTTGCCAACTTGGGTTTTAGATTGGCTAGTAGTAGTAGTAGTAGTAGTAGTAGTAGTAGTAGTAGTAGTAGTAGTAGTAGTAACAACAACAACAACAACAACAACATCATCCTCGCCAAGATTCTTGCATAAGACGTTTATGATGCCAGTGGCATTTTCAAGTGCGTATTGGAAGCTGGCCTTCTTACTTGATTTTCGATATATTAAATTTTACATGTTTAATTGTTAAGCTATTTATTAATTTTTTATCCTAAGTTATTGTTTATTAAGCATACTCCAGTCTGCATCAATGACCATTGATGATATGATGCCAGATAATTACCAAATCTCTCTCTCTCTCTCTCTCTCTCTCTCTCTCTCTCTCTCTCTCTCTCTCTCTCTCTCTCTCTCATATACATTACAGTACATGGTTTTATAAGTATAAATCTTTAATGTATTCATACTACCAATGGTAATACTGATGCATGTATTGTATATTCTATATAAAGATATCTGAGTTTTTAAAAGATTTGGTAATATATAGGGTTGATAAGATATAAAAAAGTTCTTTTATTAAAAACTGTCTGGTCCTAGTGCTGCTAGATGGTAGAGAATTTGTTGTAAAACAGTATATCTAATATTCATTTTTGAAAAAAATATAAGTCTAACTTTATGTACAGTATATTTATTTATTTATGAAACTTCTATGATTACGTGTGATACAGAATATAAAAAATACATTCAGCCAAATTTGTCTTCAGAATTTATTTGGGCCAGCTCTGTAGGAGTCAAATTTGACTCATGGGCTGGTAAATCTCCATCCCCTTAATAACAATAAACAATCTACAAAAAAATATGTTCGTATGCTCTGCTCTTTAACTCGGAAACCATTGTAACTTCAAAAGGTTATTAACCGACTATGTCATTAAGTGACGAGCACAAAAAAAGGAAGGTTTCATTGTTTGCAACTATCAAATAATGTAAAGTATTGTTTTTGTTAGTCTATACAGTGATTCATTACTCTTTTCCTGACATAACAATGAAAGTAGGAGTAAATGAAAATTAATTTGTTTGTGAAAATTACTGTGTATTTTATATTAATTTTCATTTTGTTATATACGTTTAATTTTTTGGTACCAGGTTGATTGTGATGTTCAGACTACAGAAGAAACATCAGTGTTTGAAGAGCTGCCTTTAAAAACTTCTGAAGACATGCCAGTATTTGAAGAATCGCCTTTGATTAATAATTTTCACCCAGAACCAACATTGAAATCTCAAGTAAAGACTGTTCGTATCAAGCTCCCTCCTACATGTTTACACACAAGCCAGGAAGTGGAAGAATCTAATATTGTTGGCACAGGGAAAGCAGATCATGAGACTTTAGATAATGAATCTAACATAGATATTGACCAAGATATTGATGATGCACTAGATGAAGGGTATGGTTGTGCTTTTAAGTAACAGGTTACCATGTTCTTTACTGTATTACTGTACTTATATGTTGAACGATTTAGTAAAGATAAGGAAGTGGTTTTGCAGTATTTTATATGTATTTTTTTATATATTTATCCTTTTCAGATACATGGGTATGGAATGTACGCTTGAGCGAGGTTTCTCCCTAAATGAATCTTCTATTGCTCGGGATTTACGAATAGAACGTTACAGGGAAGTTGCAGTTGAATACAAGAAGTGTTCTGATATGTCTCGATATCGGCAAGCCCTTAAACACTTCATTCCTTTCAGGAAGCCTTCAAAGTATGTACTGTATACTGTATAGAGTACTATAAGATGTCTTTTTTGGGCTCAGCCATGTCGTCTTGATGGAAGGTTCCTTTAGGCAGCTTTCTAAGGGATATTTGGCTACAGTGATACTCCCAGAGAATTGAACACAGGTCTCCAGAATTCTAACTCTTGGCACGAGTATCCTTAATATAACTCTTAAGGATATCGCATAATATCAGGGGACGTATTTCTTGATACGACACACAGCAATCTTCACCCCGAATAGAGTTTTTGCTTTGAGGGGGAAGAGTGGCGAAATTGAAGGGGAGCCGTTATCTACTGTAGGTTACCCGGTGTATCCCCTCCCGGTACCACTCCGGCGAACTATTCCTTTTGTAGTAGCGAGTTAAGCACGGTGTTTCTCCCGCTTGCTCTCGGTGTTGTTACTATTATAAAGGACTATTATAATGCAATCTCCAGCATCTTCATCCTCTGGAAAGTTGAGTATTTAATCTTTTCTGTGCATAATTTTTGGCTCCCTTCTCACAGTCAAATTAGCATAATTTACATGTGTTTAGTGGAGCAGAGCCAGCACCCTAGGCGGCCATTTTGGACCACTGTCGTACGCCATAAATGCTTTATTTAGTTAGTAGTACGACATTCCCGGTATTTAGCTATAATGAAATTCTAGCTATTTAGGCAAATTATACCAGTGAAGATAAGATTTACACATGTAATATTTCCTCTTCTGATTAAACGTTTCGATCGTATACGTTAGGGCCTTGGTGGTATTAGCGTAGCCGAGATCCTGACTCGAGGTCATTTTAGTATACTTTAGGAACATTATCCCCGTTTATCCTCTCATATTGTTTTATTAATTCAATCGGAGATAGTATATCTCCTAGAATTACTATCATAATTCGATACTTGTCTCTTTTTAGAGAAATGAGGATAAACCTTTCCCCCTGAGTGCCGCCACCAGGTGGCAACCCTATCTTTCGTCTTGCCATAGAGTAGTGTACTCTGGCTTGACTGAGATAGTGTTTCTGTCCATCCTCTTTGCCGGTGAGTATCCCGGCTTTGAAATACGACAGTAACTCGGTATTCAGTCTTGTTGCCGGCAACACTACCATTGGGAGATTAGCCATTCCCCTGCCGGTTACGCCGTTGCCGGCATAGGAAGCCCGGTTTCCCTAGTCCACAACTGAAAGTGGTAGTACAATCGCCGCCATCTTTCTCCTTTGTAGACTAGAATACATGTCTTATATCCGGCAGTGTCTTAGGCTAAGGAATCGTTATTCCTCTGCCGACCAAGACAGCACCGGCAATGATTTGCAGCCGAAAGCAGGAGGCATACCTGCCGCCTTCTTTCTATGCAAAATATAAGACCCTTTCCCTTCCCCCTTCTGTCCGTTACGACCCCTGTGGACGGTATTCTATAATCACCCCGCTTGCCGGGCTGATTACGATGCCGGCCGGGCTCCTACAAGGCAGTTAGATTGCCGCTTCTACCTTCCCTCTAACGGAAGCAAGGCTCCGGGAAAGGTTGTGCCGGTCATGACGGCTGCCAGTGGGAGACCCATTACAACTTTGAGTATTCTTCAGTCCTCCCTTGGACTGCCATCCACAAACCCTGTAACCGGCAGTGCAGCCGGCAACAGATATTGTGGCTGGATGGAATCTCAAATTAATACATTCTCTCCCCTTCCATTTGAATCCTCATTCTGGAAAGAAGGCAGCAGAGACAGTAGTCCCTACAACCCTAATTATTGTATTAAACTATAATAATACGGTAGTCCTTCTCTCCATTCTCTCTCTCTCTGTGTCGGCTAGTGCCGCCAGGTACTAGCCTAGCCTGGTTGTATACCGACAGAAATACAGTATAAGATTATACAGTAGCCAGTATTCCTGCAGTATAGCATATACAGCAGTTAGAAAACTACAGTATATAACATACAGTAGTATGATTTTCCAACATAATCTGTGTATCCTTTCACAGTCCATTGTTGAGACCGCTAAGTAAATGTTGAAGTGAAGCATTCCTTCAACATTCTGATGTATCTTAGATCATCGGAACGCATAATTTTACCCTACAGTATTAATATTTCACTTGTAGGGAGTTAGTGTTAGTATACACTGACTTCAGCTCTAAGTACTAGAGCTATTCCACCCTATATTTCCCTAATAAGGAAATTTAAAATATTAATATTGGGGAGGTCACAGCAATTGCCTGGACAGGAAACACAGATATGTGTCTTTCCTATTTCCTTATTTAGCTTACTATCCTAAGCTATAATTATAATAGTAATGATTACTATTTAACCCTTTCACCCCCAAAGGACGTACTGGTACGTTTCACAAAAGTTTTACCCCCATGGACGTACCGGTACGTCCTTGCAAAAAAATGCTATACAAATTTTTTTTTTCATATTTTTGATAATTTTTTTTTTTAGAAAATTCAGGCATTTTCCAAGAGAATGAGACCAACCTGACCTCTCTATGACAAAAATTAAGCCTGTAAAAGCAATTTAAAAAAATATATACTGCAAAATGTGCTGGGAAAAAAAAAACCCCCTGGGGGTTAAGGGTTGGAAATTTCCAAATAGCCTGGGGGTAAAAGGGTTAATACATGTGAATATATTTATCAGTATGATAAATTACCCCATACTCATTTCACTCTTTCCTTCCTTACAGGAGGAGAGCAAGGTGAAGTGTGCAGTCCTGTTCTGCAACCACAAAAGTAGGGCCTTTTGTGGCCACAAGATGTGCAGGTCTCATGCCCTTGCTGCATCGTATTTGGATCCCTGAGGTACTGAAACCCGTATTTTTAGCATATATTATATCAATAATATAAACAACCTAGTACTCATTCACCCTTTTCTCCCTTACAGGAGGAGCCGATGGCGAAGTGTACATTGGTGGTCTGCAACCACAAGAGTAAGAACTTTTGTGGGCATACGACGTACAGATCTTATGCCCCTGCTGCATCGTATCTGGATCCCTGAGGTTCTGGGACCCGAAAGGTCACTCCAATTGCTTGACCTTGCTGACCGACGGCTTTGTAAAAGATATCCCTAACACTACGAAGTCAAGGGATACAGCAAGGGGAACCCAACAAAGGTGAGTATGAGGCTTCCAGAAGAACTTTCAGGGACCTTACCTACCTAACAAATCTTTGAAGTGCCTAGTGTTCCCTAAGGCTCAATCGAATACGTTTGTTCCTCAGGCACAGGTCCAGCCTCCCTCTATCCAACGGACGGTGGACATGGATATCAACAGGCACTGCAAGGCTTGGACATCTGTAATGTATGTAAAATTACATATTTAAATCCATGACCTAAGAGGTCAATATGGAAGTTAAGAGCGAGTGTGAGAAATGCCATAGTCAGTCCTAACCAGGATGCGAAACTCAAGACACTGCTATTCAAATGCAATGTAACATTTTTCATGAAGAGTAAACACAACCAAGCCGTGAAAAAGAGTTGTCTCTTGAACGGATGTAAGTACCTTCCGGTATTAATGTTGTGTTTACAATAAATCATTAAGTGCTGAGATAACTAATTAGACTTTCACATCAATATGAATATTTTAGTCACTTTCTGGTCAAGATGTCATACGGAATGGTCATCCGACCAAACCATCTATACTCCTGTGATGGAGATGTTAATAACTGTTTTTAAAGAAATAAACTGTTTTAAAGTTAACTTACTTAAACTTATTCAGAAGAAGAAGTAACCTACCAAGTCTAACATTACACCACATTGAAGAGGCATTTGACTAGAAACCTAATGTGTGTTTATAACAGTACCACGCTAACAATTGGTGGCACCGAATAAAACTCTAAGAACCAGAGAAAGATCTTCAAGAACCAACGTTCAACATAAATCAACTTTAGTATCATGAGAATCTACAATTTTGACGAAGTATCTACGTCCACCGAAGAAATGAAAATATTGAATACCAACAAATAAATGTTATACAAACTGAGGAACTGGATCTTCAATCAACATCCTAAGAAAACCAAGGACTGACATTCAACGTTTACTAAACATTCGAGAATCATATCCAGGAAGCACTACATTCAACGGAAATCGGACCGAAAACATTCACCCAAACATCAATAAGAAGAAACTAACCAGTGAGAGAGAGAGGAAATGAAGACATCACCTTTCGCCCATATAAACCGAAGCTAAGTACATTTCTTTATTCATTTCAGTTTTAGACAGTGAAGTGTAGTTATCACGAGTCAATCGTCCATTATTGCTGGGGTGAGTTGTTTGTTAATCTTCATTTTTCCTTTCATTAAAGGAAACTGTATTCAACTTCGAATTCTCGTCGAGAATTTTTTTTCTCTCTGTGCTAATTCCGTTTTCTTTCAGAAGTTCTCGGGAAATATCTTTATATTTGTATCATTGTATTGGGGGATTATGTTATGATCTTTGTTTGAATAGTATTTATGCGTTTACGCAGTGGACGTCTGTATTCATATAGAGATTTTGATAGGATTGCAAGGAATCGAAGAGATAAAAAACAAGTTAAAGTCAACATGACACCTCCTGTCAGCCCGAGTAACTCCATCCCGGCTCCCATTGCTACGTTAGTTAATGCCCGATCAGCTATCCTTCCTTTTCAAGGTCGGGTCAGCGGCTTCTTACCTCAGAATGTTGAGTCGTGGATTTCTTCCGTCGACGCCCATTTAAATGCTAAACAAATTATAGACCCATTTGTACAATTACAAGAAGCTAAAAGTTTTATAGACTTTTCTAAAGGAGATGCGAGTGCATATTTGAGGGGAGTTTCGTTTCAAGAAGCAGTTACATGGGATGATTTCAAAGTTAGGCTACGTGCGGTCTATGGCGGTGAGGAAGCCTTGGATGTAGTTTTAACATTAAGAAATACACTTAATCAAGCCACTATGACTCGGCTTAATGTTATTGAGAGAGCTGCTCTCATTGCCGATAGGCTAAACGAGTATCAAGATATTTTAGGTAATTCCACTTGGGTTACTAGAGATACATCTCCATGAAAGATTTCTTACGATTAATGTATTTAACTTGCATGACACTTATGTTGCCTGAAGCTTTAGTGCGGTGTTTTGATAAAAAGTTAACGTCGGCAAGTACAGAATTGGACGTATATAAACAGATAAAGAAACACATGTCTAAGTGTACTGATCTTGATCCCTTGTTTACACAGGTTTTTGCAAAAAATGAAACAAAGCCACAACAAGTAAACGTAGTTAATGATAGTCAAGTTGCGGGAATGACGTGTTATAATTGCAAACGTCAAGGTCACTTGATTGCAGACTGCAGAACGAGATTCTGTTCGTTACATAATAGTTCTACTCATTCACATAGTCAGTGCTACTCGCGTAAGACACAACAGAATCCTAGAAATACACAGTCAATTCCACAGTCAATTCCACAGTCAGTTCCATATGGAAATAAAAAGAAAAATCCTCAGTTCAAGAAGAAGAAACAGCCAAACGTCAATGTAGTTCAGAAACAAACAAACAGTTCTTCGAATAACTCTGATCCTGGGCCGTCTACCCAGAACTCGCAAGGTCAGACTTATTTTCAGAATGTGCAGAGCAAAGCAAATACCACATAATTAACTCAAGTGGGGAAGAGAGTGATGTTGGGTCATTTAAATCAACATCAGCAGTGTTAAATAATCCATTTAATGTTTTATCTGTTCATTGTGAGGCAATAGATTTTCCTACGAAACACTCGACCGAATCAAATAAATTAGTGCATGCTCCCGTAGATTTGCAACAAATTCACGCAATAATAAGTCAAAATGAGTTGCAACCAACATTATATGCTGTAAATTTAGAACACCGATCCTTTACAATATTTTTTGACTCTGGTAGTCCTCGTAATATCATGGATTTGAGGACACATCATTTGTTGTTTTCGAACTTCCCTATAGAGAAGTCCAGAGTAAGGCTCTCGGGTATAGGAAATAATGAATTAAATGTAATAGGCGTAACTCATGTTCAGTTCAAGGTCGGTAAGCGCATGTTTGCCGATACATTTGTTGTTGTACAAAACATTGATATGTATCCAGCTGTAATTATAGGATATCCGTCTATGGGTAATCAAAACATTATCTTAGCCCCTGCCAAGCACGGCGTGTATATCAAAGGAAAATTCTATAAGTCTTGTAATACCTTAAAATCAGTTTTGGATAAAAAGGAGACGACAATTAAACCGTGACGTACGTTGAAGAACCAATAACTTGTCTCACTAATAAAGAAATAATATACGCCACCCAACAGAATTCTCGTTCACCCGTAATATCATCTTGCACGCAATCTATCGAGCCGAACGTACCTTCGAATTTAATAGTGCAAATAAAGAAAACTTTACCGGGATCTGAAATATTCCTTTCCGACACTTTGAAAACTAACGGATTGTCCGTCACACAAGCTATTTATACAGTAGGCCCACATCAACAATGTAATATTGAAGTCTGTAATCATTTAAATACCACTTTAGTAATTCACAAAAATCAACAAATCTTGGATGTAGAAGTTTATAAACATCGTATTCTTACCGTTGCTGAAATCAATCACGCTCAATCAGTTGCGGATGAATCCCTTTTGCAATCTATTAAAAATAGAATTAGTAAAGACATTCAAGAAGAAGAAATTCGGCAGAAATTTTTTGGACTTTTAACTGAATATCATGATGTTTTTTCCACTACGGATGGATCCTTAGGAAAGACAGATGTCATAGAACATCAAATAAGGTTAAAGGACAAGCAGAAAATTATCTATGTACCCTCGTACAGACTCCCTATGAAATTCCAGAATGAGATAAATGATGAAGTACGTAAAATGCCAGAAGAAGGAGTCATTAGGAAATCGAACAGCCCTTATAATTTTCCATTAATAGTTGTACCGAAAAAAGATCGAACATGGCGTATCTGCGTAGATTTCCGTCGCTTGAATGAGGAAATGATCCCTGATCGATTCCCAGTGCCATGTACTGACGATATTTTATCTTTGTTAGGTCAGAATAAATATTTTACCAGTTTGGACTTACTTAAAGGCTTTCACCAGATATCATTAGAAGAAAATAGTATCCCATGCACAGCAGCCAGGGGACATTATGAATTTTTGCGTATGCCCTTTGGTTTACGTTGTGCTCCCATAACATTTACAAGAATGATTAACATAGTGTTTGGAGACCTGCTAGGGGATATATTGCATGCCTTTATGGACGACCTTGTAATCTTTTCCAATACCTTAGAAGAACATCTACGTAAACTAGAACTAGTACTACAGAGACTAAGACAACATAACTGAAGGGTAAAGATTAGTAAGTGTGAATTTTTCAAAACAGAATTGGTCTATTTGGGTTTTACGGTGTCTAGCCAAGGTCTTAAAGTAGTCCACGATAAGGTGTCAGCTAACCGTAACTTTCCGATACCTACTAATGTCAAGGGAATACAGCAATTTCTGGGGTGTAGTGGATATTTCAGGCGTTTTATACGCAATTATTCAATAATAGCCGCTCCCCTAACTGATCTTACGAAGAAGGGCGTAGATTTCATATGGTCTGAGCAGCATCAACAGGCGTTTAATACCTTCAAAGATGAACTGTGTAGTTCTCCTATCTTAAAATTTCCTGACTTCGGTAAGGAATTCTTCATTGCAACAGACGCCTCAGACTTAGGAGTAGGTGGGGTATTGCTTCAGCAATATGAAAAATAATTTTTCCCGATAGCTTTTTATTCTCGAAAACTGAGAACTTTCGAAAGTAAGTATGCAGTAATACTGTAGACAAGGAAGGGCTAGCAATTGTTAATTCACTAGTGCATTTTAAGTTCATAATATACGGTTATCCAGTTAAGGTTCTTACTGATCATAAACCACTAACCGACTTCTTTAAAGGCTTCAGTCACAGCCCCAAACGAACTCGGTGGCATTTGATCATTCAAGACTTTGGCGCGAGAATCGGGTATTTACCAGGGAAAGCAAATATCATTGCTGATGCATTATCACGCAACCCCGTGTCATCTTGTACGGAGCCTTTAGCTGAATTAATAGATATATCAACATCCATGCCTATTGTTAAAACTATATCTGAACAAGAGGATCTGGGCTGGAGCGCTGAATTATTACAGACTGAGCAAAGAAAAGATCAGAAATTAGAAAAAATTATAAATGCTTTGGAAGGCAATCGTAAGGAAAAGGAATGTATAAAGTATACGCAGCAGAATTATATAATCAAAGACAATATTCTGTGTAGATCCGTGACAAGGAAAACCCGCAATACACCACATGTGACTAACGACCAGGTAGTGGTACCAATCTCACTTATATCCACTGTCCTAAATTGGTTGCATGCAAACCCATTGCATGGACCCTGGGGTTCTCATTAATGTCACAGAAAGCCAAATTATTGTTTTATTGGCATACAATGCTTACAGATATAAAAAAAACACATAGCTAATTGTCGCACTTGTCAGGAAAACAAAGGGCACACGAAAACACCTGTCAGCCTAGGGGCTTATCCCGTGCCCAATCAACCCTTTGAAAGGATACATTTAGATTTATTAACATGATTTTATGAGTCAGACAGAGGAAATAAGCACCTCTTAGTAATTGTAGAGGCTTTGACTCGATATACGGAACTAATAGCGCTTAAAACTAAAACTGCGATTGAATGCGCTAGGAAGTTTTATGATTGTTACACATCTACCAATATCGGATGTCAGAGGTGTCCATTGACACCAGATAGGACCTACTGCAAGAAGGCCCTGAATAATGAGTGGTTCAACCACCCACGGAGGAAGAAGGATCCGTTTCGACGATGACTGAGGTATTTCAGCTCACTGTGCCAGCATATTAACTTATGCTGTCAACCTCTTCAACCCCAACTCCCAAAGTGGCTAGACAGTTTCGGCAGGAGCGAAACACTGCTAGAGTTAATCCAGCAGATGCTGACACTGTTCCTGAAGGAACGAGAGGAGAATAAGCAAGATCTCAAAGAGAGGAAAAGAGAGGTACAGGGAAGGAAACGCCCTGGCGGTAGACGGAACACATGCCCAGGTTGAATAGGAAGCTTTATATCTCCCAGAAGTTGGGGCCCAATCCCCTTGAAGAGCTTCAATTCTGGCCCAGCTTTCAACGTACCCAGATTGCTTCGTGAGACTATGAGATGAACTTACATCCCGCGAGGAGGCTATATCGAAGGAAGTCATTGTCCTCGAACATGACAAGGCCCAAGCCATCCTTACCAAGACCCAGAAAGGGGCCGGATGTAATAACTCCAAAGTCTCACCATTGAACAAGAAGCATCCAACCGTCATTGCTCCCTCCTCATGATCCTTCCCCCCTTTTCCGGGAAAGCCCTAAACTGTGTCAGGAGAGCAGTCAAAGAGGGCAAACCCTGCCCAATCCTAGAGAAAGGCAAACCATTATCTCTAGCTATGCCCACCTGCGAGATTGAATGTCTTGAAGGAAATCAGTCCGCCATCACGATGACGTCACAATCCTGTGACGTAATCTACTTAGTATGACTTGCAAATATGTGAATTATTTTCTTTTTCTTGCAAGAAGTGTTTAAAATATTAACTTACCAAGCTTAAGTAATTTAATTTTTATAATGTAGGGAAATATATTATTTTTAAGTATATATTTGTCCTATTAGTATATTTCCTTTAGTTCATTTTCGATTTATAAAAGATTTCTTGAGCGTACAGTCAATTTACGCTACGTAGTACTCTTGACGATCGTTATAGTTTCACAATACTTGTATCGTTATTTATTTCGATCTTGAGAATACTAATATTAATCATATAACCTATTGTATTTTCCTTCTAGCCCTTGGCGAAAGAATATAATCTCTCGCAACGGGCAGGTCTATTTTTATCTAATACGAAATAATTAAAAGTGCTAGTGTTCAGTGGCACGTAAAATGACACAGTGCAGTGGAGGGTGCGTTCTTTTGTGTTCGTCATACTCCTAGCCCGGGACCTCTTCCATGCTCTCCAACCCCTGGGAGAAGGAAAGTTGAAAGGCAAAGGGAGATGTTAGACCTTAATCAGTCAACGAACGTCCCCTCGAGCGATCCTGTTGATGTATCCTAGTACGCTCACCCTCGCCATTGGAAAGGTGAGGTATAAGTGTTATCCTCGCCGTCGGTTGATGCGAGGCTGCCGTTTTACGTTTTCCCTTCCTGCTAGGCAAGAGAGTTGCTCGTCATGGAACCGAGCGTCGAGATCGCTCCCTCACAGCGATCTGGATGCGGTTCGGGAGGCGGTATAGATCTTGACGATCCCTCACAGCATGCTGGACGCATGCTGGACCCACGCGAGCTGGATGCTTCCTCGCAGCATTCTGGACGCATGCAGCTTGCTGGACGCATGCGACCGGGCCGTTTCCCCGCGTCAGGATCGCAAACGTCATAGTTCCAAGCGCGCTCTCGCGGCAAGAACGCACGCGAGCTGCAGCGCTTTTGGACACTCCCTCGCAGCGATCTGGACGCGTTACGGGAGGCGGCTAGGATTTTGACGCTCCCTCACAGCATGCTTAACGCATGCAGCATACTGGATGCATGCGAGCTGAACACGTGCTGTACACACGCGAGCAGGACGCTCCTCCGCGTTAGAATCGCGTACGTCATAGTTCCGAGCGCGCTCTCGCGGCAATAGCGCACGCGAGCTGCAACGCTCATGGACGCTCCCCTGCAGCGTTATGGATGCGTTATGGGAGGTGGCAAGGTTCTCCCTCGCGGCATGCTGGACGCATGCAGCTCACTGGAAGCTTACAGCAACCTGGACGCATGCAGTCAGGTCTTGTCCCCTCAACATGATAGACAAGCAGTTGCCTCTCCTTCGCGACATGCTGGACGCGCATACAGCATGCGGGATGCATGCGGGATGCATGCGGGATGCACGCTGGACGCACGCGAGCAGGATTTACCCTCGCAGCATGCGGGTCGCTATGTTGACGCTTCCTTGCAGCATGATGGACTTATGCTATAAGCACTTGAACATGACTCTTCCTCGAGACATGCTGATCGCAGCATGACACTTCTTCGCAGCATGCTGAACGCATGCGGGACACACAAGTATGCAAGTCGAGGCGTGTGTTTTCTCCCACTCATTCTCCTTCAGAGATCGCTAACCCTTTAGAGGATGTGGCTGCGCCACAGAGACTTTTACAGCCCCCTGGGTGGATCGCTGAGTCTCTCAAGGAATGCTAGCAAATGAGGCATTAAAACCTATGAAGCTAGCTTTCTTATCAGGTATGCCAGGAGAGATCTCAGAGGAGGAAATGCAGAAAACTCTTCATGCAGCAGATCTTAAGATTACTTGCAGTTCTGGTGGACTTCTATCCGAAGGACTTTTCAGCAGGCTGTACCTCGGAGTCCGCCCTCGCAGTTTTTGAAGGGTAGACCCCAGGAATCTTCCTCTTTCAAGGAAACTGTGTTAGCCAGATCGGTCTAGAGGTCTTTTTCGACTCTGAACGATTGGATTCTCAAGAGAAAGAACAAGGAAGGACAATCTTTTCCTTTTCCCCTATGAGATTGGCTTCTAGATCCTGTGTGTGGTACAAGCCTGGGAGGTTCCCAGTTTGGAAGTTCTTACCTTCTCTCAAGGAGACTTCTTCTTTTCGTTGACGCCTCACGTAGTTCAGCCATGACTAAGGCTAAGGTGATCCGGTCCACATCGGAAATGGTTCACTTGCTGAAGGACATCTTCAGAACAATCGAGGTCTTCAGCTTGATGGACTGGAGTCTAGGAGTCCTCGCAGACGTCACAGATGATTTTTGCCTGTCTAAATAAGCCGTGAGGAACGGGTCGGTCAAATTCACAACCCTTTTCCACAACAAGTTTTATTGAGAAAGAGCTATGCTGTGTTCTTTCCTGTCGTCAGGATTGACTCTCGCTCAGAGAGCAGAGCTCTCGTATGCTACCTTGACCAAATTCCTCTTCCCTTCAGAGCTAGTGAAGGACTTATCGGCAGCTATTACGCACAAGCAACGTAAGATATTCTTTCACAGACTGCGAGGAAGTGCTTCCGACTAACCTTTTAGCCAGGAAGGAGAAGGCAGCTCCTCCCATGCGTCGGCCCTTTCGTGGGTGAGCTTGTCTAGAAGAGACCAGAGAATGGCTGCTGGAGGTCAACCTCTTAACCCCAAATAGCAACCAAAACCGAAAGGTGATCTCAATCTCCAGACACAAGTATTCCACTACTGGCAACAGCTCTTGCAAGAGCAAGTTAACCAGATGCTGTCAAAAGCAGCAATAGAAGTGGTAGAAGTCCTCTCGTCAGAGGGATCTTACAACAGACTTTTTTTAGTTCCGTAGAACTCGGGGGTTGGAGACCTGTTCTGGACGTAAGTCCTCTGAACAAGTTCATAAGCAAGTCAAGTTTTTCTTGGAGTCTCCTGCGTCAGTCCTAGCAGGCACCAGACAGGGAGACTGGATGGTGTCATTAGATCCGCAGGACGCGTATTTCCACATTCCGATACACCCGAACTACAGAAATTTTCTGAGATTCATGTTCCAAGAAACTACTTATCAGTTCAAAGCACTCTGTTTTGGACTGAGCACGGCTCCCTACTTTTTCACCCGAGTGGTTGTCAACGTGGCTCGCTGGCTACATCTAAAGGGAGTACGGATATCATTGCACCTGGACGATTGGCTACTCAGAGCCAGGTCGCAAGAAAGTGTCTGGAGGGTCTTCAATTACAATTTCCTTGATGCTATAAATGGCTAGGTCTAGTGGTGAACCTAGCAAAATCTCAACTGACTCCCTCGCAAACATCATCTACCTGGGGATGAGGATTCAGTCAGTGGTTTCTCGGGCTTTTCCAGCCCCGAAACACATTATAGATTGCCTAGAAAAGGTGTGACACTTCCTGACATACGGTCCTGCTCGGTAGAAGAATGGATGAGTCCACTGGGTACCCTCTCATCAATCGAGCAGTTCGTATCCCTGGGGAGACTTCATTTACGGCCTCTTCAATTCCATCTTGCAAATTTTGGATGAGAGGTCAAGGTCTATAAAAGTGGTTGCCGATTCCTCTGGGATCAGGAATCACTTGAGTTGGTGGCACAATGCCATCAAACTCCTGGACCTCGAACTTTATCAGTGGAACCCCGATCTAGTGTTGTATTCCGATGCCTCAGACATGGGGTGGGGTGCAACACTGGGGAAGGCCTAGATATCGAGTCTGTGGGAAGAGTCTTGGAGGGAATGGCACATAAACATCAAGGAGCTAGTGGCCATTCACCTAGCACTAATACACTTTCAGGAGGAAGTCCAAGGAAACTTAGTTCAGGTCAACGTAGACAACACCACAGCGTTGGCCTACATCAAGAAGCAGGTAGGCACTCGTTCAGACTCACTTTACGAAGCTGCGAGAGAACTACTACTGTGGGCGAAAGCGAGGGACATAACCCTGATAACTCGCTTCATAGAGGAGGAAAAGAACATCAGGGCGGACCTTCTCAGCAGAGGAAGACAAGTTCTAATTACACAGTGGACCCTACATCACAAGGTGTACACCAGCCTTTGGATGTTGTGGGTCAACCCTCGATAGACCTCATCTCTACACAGTTGACCAAGAGGTTGCCAGTGCTTTGCTCTCCAGTCCCAGACCAGGAAGCAGCTGCAGTGGACATTTTTTCTCTTGGACTGGGGGGACCTAACGTGTACGCTTTTCCACCATTCAAGATCCTGGACAGAGTCCTGAAAAAGTTCAAGGAATCGCACAACGCCCGCATGACCCTGATAGCTCCGTTTTGGCCCATGAGACCTTGGGTTGCAGAGGTGATGGAGTGGCTGGTAGATACCCCCAGAACGTTACCAAGTCGGAGCGATCTACTCAAACAGCCACACACAGAGAGGTACCATCAGAATCTCCCCGCTCTCAATCTGACTGCTTTTCTACTATCAAAAAGGTGACAAGAGCTAAGGGCTTTTCAAGGGAAGCTGCACGAGCTATTGCGAGAGCTAGAAGGACATCCACTCTTAGAGTTTATCAATCTAAGTGGGACGTGTTAAGAGAATGGTGCAGAACTAACAAACTTTCCTCTACCAGTACCTCTATAGCCCAAATAACAGACTTTCTGTTGCATTTGCGAACAAAAGAGAAGCTGGCTGCACCTACCATCAAGGGTTACCGCAGCATGTTAACCTCCGTCTTTCGTCACACACATTGACGGGTCAGGTAGCAAGGATCTCTCGGATCTCATTAGAACTTTTGAGACCGCTAAGAGAAAGGACAATCTAACCCCCTCTGGGAATCTGGATGTAGTCCTGGCCTTTTTTACCTCAAGTAGGTTTGAACCGCTTGACAAGGCTTCTTGGAAGGATCTTACCAAAAAGACTCTATTCTTAATTGCATTGGCTACAGCCAAAAGAATAGGAGAGTTACAAGCCATCAGCAAAAAGGTGGGCTTTAATGGAGACATTGCAGTTTGCTCCCTTTAGCTAGGCTTTCTCGCCAAAAGCGAGAATCCTTATCGACCTTGGCCAAGATCTTTTACCATCCCAGAGCTATCTCACTTAATTGGACGGGAAAAGGAGAGAGGCCTTTGTCCAGCGAGAGCTCTAAGATTTTTATCTGCATGCGTCCAAAAACCTGAGAGGACAAGCAGACAACCTCTGGTGCTCAGTTAAAAAGCCCTCTTTGCCTTTATCAAAGAATACCCTGGCTTTTTTCATTAGGGATTTGATAAGGGAATCTCACCAAAATTGTGAAGGAAGAAGTTTTCCCTATCCTTAAGGTAAAACCACATGAGGTTAGAGTTGTAGCAACTTGCATGGCTTACAAGCACAATAGGTCAATGAAGTTAATTTTGGAGGCTACTTTCTGGCGAAGTAAATCAATCTTCACAGACTGTTATCTCAAGGATGTCCAGACACAGTATGAAGATTGTTGTTCCCTGGGTCCTTATGTTACCTCGAACGTCGTAGTTGGAGAAGGGTCTACTGCCTCTTCCCTATAACCTTTTTTATTATCTCTTTTACCCCCAAAGGACGTACTGGTACGTTTCACAAAACTCATCCCTTTACCCCCATGGACGTACCGGTACGTCCTTGCAAAAAACTGATATTTACATTGTTTTTTGCATATTTTTGATAATTTCTTTGAGAAACTTCAGGCGTTTTCCAAGAGAATGAGACCAACCTGACCTCTCTATGACGAAAATTAAGGCTGTTAGAGCAATTTAAAAAAAATATACTGCAAAATGTGCTTGAAAAAAAATAACCCCTGGGGGTTAAGGGTTGGAAGTTCCAAATAGCCTGGGGGTAAAAGGGTTATATACCCTTGCCTTTTTTCTTGTACTTGTGTTCACAGACTGTCTGTGAAGGTTGTTGCAGCCTTCCACAGTTTGGGATGCAAGTCAAGTTAGTTTTTTATGATGTGTGTTTTTAACTTTGGAGTAGGTGGTCAGAATCATTATCCATGGCTATGCCAGGGTAGCAAGGGTGGAGGTCTAGCCACACTAAGGTCGAGGACCTTGTGGCAGCCCCACAGAGACTTTTACAGCCCCCTGGGTGGATCGCTGAGTCTCTTAAGGAATGCAGGCAAATGAGGCAGAATAACTATGAAGCTAGCTTCCTTATCAGGTAAGAACCAGATTATTGGTACTTCTAATTGTAACTATTAATAATTATACGAATTCCCGATGGGATGAGGTTTTCTACCTGCCACCAATGGTGTCAATCAGCTATATATATGTAACTACCAGGGAAGTTACAGACTGTATTCAAGAAACGGATTTTGAGCGAAGCGAAAAATCTATTTTTGGGTGAGGTATCCATGTCGTCTTGATGGAAGTCCCTTCATTAGTAGCTTCCTAGGTATATTTGACTACAGTGATATATCCCAGAGAATTTACCAAAGGTATCCAGAATTCTATCTCCTGGAGTGAATATCTCTTAAAAATAAAAAGGGATGTCGCGTAATATCAGAGGACGTATTTTTGACACGTCTCATAGCTATCTACACCCCCAATAGCGCTTTCGCTTCGAGGGGAAAAAGTGGCAAGAATAAGGAGAGTCGTTAAAGAGGCGACACTCCTACTGTACTGTAAATAGTGCGCCAAATCGCCACCGCGCGGCACCACCAAGCCATTCTTTGTAGCTTTGTAGGTGTTGCAGATACAGTACCATAGGGAGGGATTCATTATCCTTTTGTCAAAAAGAGGGTGGGTCCATCAGGACGACATGGCTACCTCACCCAAAAATAGATTTTTCAATATTTAACTTAGCCGGTGATTATATAGCTGCAACTCTGTTGCTCGACAGACAACTCTACGGAAAAACTCGCCAGCGATCGCTACACAGGTTGCGGGTGTGCCCAACAGCGCCATCTGTCGACCAGATACCCAGCTCTCAATGTAAACAAAGACTCAATTTTCTCTCTGTCGAGGTGTCGACAAGACGTACTTTACTCGCTGTTGCTAAACTGGAGTTTTTCACATCTATTTGGTGAAGTACTATATTCTAGTTTTGAGCTTTCGCTATGCAGGTGTTTTATCTTCATCTTAAATCTTGAACTCGTTTTGGATAGATTTAATTATGGTGACAAAGAGAGTATGGACTTTCTTTCACTTTTAAATGGCCGACCCTTCCCTTAGACGGAAGTGTGTTTAGGCTTTTAGTAATTATCTTATCACGTTATAGATTTTCCTCTATATATTTTATATCTCTCCGCCTTTATTAGGCCTCTTCGATTAACTTTCCATTTATTATAAACATATAAAAATAAATTTTAATGTTTTGTTTATATGCGACCTTCCTGAGAGTAGGCGGTCCTAACTTGGAAACCGAAGTTAATCAACGTTGAGCCCTTTATATCGTAATTAGCTTTTAAAGAGCTAAGGATTTAAAACTTTTTAAATGTAATATTTTATGAAAGAATTTCTTTGATAGTCTTCGTACTGTTTTCAAAGATGAACTAACGTTTAGTTTATTTATGCTACGCAGTTGTTGACGTTCAGGACGTTCAACATGCGCTCTATCGTTAGGATAGAGAGAGAGTGTATCACGGTTTCACTTTGCAGTAAGAGTAAATCGATTCTGACGTTTTGTTCATTCTTTCTTAGCTTAAATGTTTTAAATTCTATTTTAAAGGAACTTTTTATTTGAAAAACCTTTCAGTTTTTTCCTTTAGTCAAATAACATGTTTTTTTGACGAAATATAATTGGGCTCTTCTCTTAGGTGCGAAATCAAGAGAGAAAGAGAGAGAGAGATAGAGACGGAGGGAGAGAGAGGAGAGAAAACGTTCCGTTCAAGCGGGAAACGTTGTTCTCGAGTTACTCTCGTCCCTAGTCGCTGTACGGGGAGGAAGGATAAAACGTTTTTAGTTTTTTATTCTCGTCCCCAGGCTATGTGCGGTGAGAGATTGAAAACGTAGTTTATATGAACTAGTGTTTAGTCTCTTTCCCAGCCACTGATTTTTTTTATCTTAAAATATGTTTTCTGTTTTTTGCTGGTATTAATGAGCTTGCATTATACGACTGATTTCGCAATTACTACCTTTTAATGAAGGGTAGAATTGCGTGTTTCAGGTAGAAATCAGTAAAAGTTTCGATTTCAGTGAAATAAGTGCAAAACAGAAAATCGAAGTGATAAAGTGATATGCGCAAAGTGTTACAGTGTTGCGTCCGAGGGTTCGTCTGTTCGTGCCTGTCGTTCACCTAGTCCGGGACCTCTTGCATGCTCCCAAGCCCAGGGGAGAAGTAATGTCAAACGACTTACGGGTTCGAGAGGCCTTGATCAACGAACAGACGTTTTCCCTCTATGGTATCGGGTGTATCTTACCAAGATCTCCCCTACCATAAGACGAGAGAGACGTTGTTTCTCCTCGTCATCCGAAGGCTTTTCGCATAAGAAACCTGTCACAAGGTTTCGAAGCCCTTAAGCGAAAGTCAGTCCTTTCAGGACAGGTCCAGCGTCCTGGTTACAACCATTAGGACAGCTCTGACCCTATGCAGTCATCGGATAACTGCTCGCCGCCCAACAAAAGCGTAACACAGACTCCGAGAGTCTTTTTTTGTTGGCAAAGTGTTGCGGTCACAGACGTTACCCTCGTCTCTTACCACAACCATTTCCGTTGATCCTTAATGGGTTGTATGGCAAGACATGCAGTATATGCTTGCCTCCCTTATGGAAGACTATTCTGCCGATTAGTCCGTTGAGTCTAGCCGTTTATCTCATCGATATCCTGGCTTTCAGCCAACCTAACGTTCCTTTGTGCTTACTGTTGACGTTGGCGTAGCTTAGTCACGTCAGTCAGGTTGTTTAGAACCACACTCGATGCGGTCTCGTGTGGTTTTTCAGCCGCATTGGGACGTTAGGCCACTTGCTGATGCTCCTGTTGACGTTCAAGACGTTCACTAACAATCGGAGTTGACTTGTTTTGACGCTGTGCGTCAACCTCCACATTCTAGAGTAGTTTTGACTGCTCAGTCTAGGCAGTCAAAGCAGTCTCGAGTGGACGCTGTGCGTCCTCACGCACCTGTTGTGGTTGACAGTTCAGTTGTTGACAGTTCACAGACTGTCAAGCAGTTACATGACGTTGCGTTCTGGTCCGCTACTAATGCACCAGTGAGTGTGGACTCTGCTTGTAAAGCATTGCCACCACGGTAGGTCTCTCCCTTGCTTGAGACTCAGCTTTTATCGGACAAGGTTCCTGTAGATGAGGAAGTTGCTGTTCCCCCTCCTACTGATATTCCCTTGAGGACTCTGTCAGATGGAGAGGAGCCTAAAGCTGCTTAGCCCCCTATGGACTTTAATTAAATCATGATGTTTTTTTTAAGGATCTTTGTCCGGATCTTTTTGTAACTGCTGCTCCTCGTTCGCCTAAACGTCAGAGCTTACACTAGGCCTAGCTACTTCGAAGCCGTTGTTTTTAAGCTAGTGCTCTCTCGCTCTCCTAGAGAGCTTTACGTTGGCTAGGCGACTGGTTTTTCACCAGGAGGAGTTTGGGGGATACAGCCTTTGCTTTCCCTTCTTTTGAACTGGTTTATAGAGCGAGAGTCTGATATGACATGAGAGAAGTTCTCGGCTTGGGAGTTCATGCCTCTGCCCAGATAGACTTCTCAATTCTCGTAGACTCTCCCTGGCGCCTGGCCAGGAGACGCTCCAAGTTTTTTTTACAGGTCAACTTCACAGCTGTTTTCGAGCCTTTGAAGTTTTGCTGTACAATTATGTCATGCATAACAAGGCTTTCAGGGATGGTAAGCGGTACCGCCTCAGTCGCTAACCCCGTCTGTTGCCGCACCTGCTCCCGTAGACCCTAAATGGGCTTTGCTGCAAGACATGCAGTCCAAGCTTGCGTCCTTGATAGAGGACTTTAATGCGGAGAAGGTTGCTACCGAACCTTCTGGCCAACAACCTTCCAACCGGTCGGTTGTGCGCCCTGTTGACGCTGAGGTAACCTACTCGCGTCTGCCAGTTGAGGTGGTTCCTCCACCGATGCGACCCAGTGTGGGTTGCCAGCCGCACGTTGACGTTAAGCGACGCTCGGAGGTGGTTGTTGACGTTCAGGACGTTCAACAACTAGCAGAGGTGACTTGTTTTGACGCAGTGCGTCAACCTCAGCAACCCGGTAGGGTGTTGACTGCACAACCCAGACGGTCTAGACAGTCTCGGGTTGACGCTGTGCTTCCTCGCGCACCCATGGTTGTTGACAGTTCACAGACTGTGCAGCAGTTCCATGATGTTGCGTCCGGCTCCGTCACGCATGCACCAGTGCGACCGGACTCAGCGAGCCAGACGTTGCCCACTCCGTTGCCGTCTCCTCATCAGTTTTCGGATGAGGAACCCTCTGATGAGGACGTTGCTGAACAACAAGACGATCAGCCCCCAGAATAGATCAAGCCCTGCTATCCATCCAGAAGATGCTGAAGAAGGAACGCTGCTCAGTCAGGCTGTGGATGAGTCTGGTAGGGACGCTGTCATCCGTGGAACAATTTGTGTCACTAGGAAGACTACACCTCCGTCCTCTTCAATACCATCTAGCTTTTCACTGGAAAAAGGACAAGACGCTAGAAGCGGTCTCGATCCCGGTTTCCGAAAAGATAAAGTCTTGTCTGACTTGGTGGAAGGACAATATCAACCTAAGAGAGGGTCTTCCCCTGGCTGTTCAGACTCCCAACCACGTTCTCTTCTCGGACGCATCGGACGTGGGCTGGGGCGCGACACTAGACGGTCGGGAATGCTCAGGACTGTGGAACTCGAGTCAGAGGAGCATGCATATCAACTGCAAGGAGCTGTTGGCAGTACATCTGACCTTGAAAAGCTTCAAGTCTCTCCTTCGAGGCAAAGTGGTGGAAGTTAACTCGGACATCACCACGGCCTTGGCGTACATCTCCAAACAAGGAGGTACCCACTCACTGACGATTGTACAAGATCGCAAGGGACCTGCTCATCTGGTCAAAAGGTCAAGACATCTCCCTAGTAACGAGGTTCATCCAAGGCGACTTGAACGTCATAGCAGATTGTCTCAGTCGGAAAGGGCAAGTAATTCCAACCGAATGGACCCTCCACAAGGATGTGTGCAAGAGACTTTGGGCCACTTGGGGTAAAACCATCCATAGATCTCTTTGCAACCTCGCTGACCAAGAGGCTTCCAATCTATTGCTCTCCAGTCCCGGACCCAGCAGCAATACATATAGATGCTTTCCTCCTAGATTGGTCACATCTGGATCTCTACGCATTCCCACCGTTCAAGATTGTCAACAAGGTACTGCAGAAGTTCGCCTCTCACGAAGGGACAAGGTTGACGTTAGTTGCTTCCCTCTGGCCCGCGAGAGAATGGTTCACCGAGATACTTCGATGGTTAGTAGACGTTCCCAGTAGTCTTCCTCTAAGGGTAGACCTTCTACGTCAGCCACACGTAAAGAAGGTACTCCAAAGCCTCCACGCTCTTCGTCTGACTGCCTTCAGACTATCGAAAGACTCTCGAGAGCTAGAGGCTTTTCGAAGGAAGCAGCCAGTGCGATTGCTAGAGCAAGGAGAGCGTCTTCCATTAGAGTCTACCAATCGAAGTGGGAAGTCTTCCGAGACTGGTGCAAGTCAGTTTCTGTATCCTCGACCAGTACCTCTGTAGCTCAAATAGCTGTTTTTCTCTTATACCTGAGAAAAGGACGATCCCTTTCAGCTCCCACTATCAAGGGCTACAGAAGCATGTTGGCATCGGTCTTCCGGCATAGAGGCTTAGATCTTTCCAAACATAAAGATCTGCAAGACCTCCTTAAGTCTTTTGAGACCACCAAGGAGCGTCGTTTGGCTACCCCTGGATGGAATTTAGACGTGGTACTAAGATTCTTCATGCCAGACAGGTTGGAGCCGTTACAATCAGCCTCCCTGAAAGATCTCACTCTTAAGACTCTTTTCCTGGTATGCTTAGCCTCGGCTAAAAGAGTCAGTGAGATTCATGCCTTCAGCAAGAACATCGGATTTTCGTCAGAAAAAGCCACTTGTTCGCTACAACTTGGTTTTCTAGCCAAAAATGAGCTGCCTTCTCGGCCTTGGCCTAAATCTTTCGATATCCCCAGCTTATCGGAGATCGTAGGCAATGAACTAGAAAGAGTCTTATGCCCTGTTAGAGCTCTTAAGTTCTATTTAAAGCGTACTAAACCTTTACAAGGCCAATCTGAAGCTTTATGGTGTTCAGTTAAGAAACCATCCTTGCCTATGTCAAAGAATGCTTGGTCAGACTTTATCAGATTGTTAATACGAGAAGCTCATTCACATCTGAGTGAGGAAGACCGAACTTTGCTTAAGGTGAAGACGCACGAAGTTAGAGCTGTAACAACTTCCGTGGCCTTTAAGCAAAATATATCTCTGCAAAGTATAATGGACGCAACCTATTGGAGAAGCAAGTCAGTGTTCGCGTCATTTTACTTGAAAGATGTCCAGTCTCTTTACAAGAACTGCTACACACTGGGACCATTCGTAGCAGCGAGTGCAGTAGTGGGTGAGGGCTCAACCACTACAATTCCCTAATTCCTTATCCTTTTAATCTGTCTCTTGAAATGTTGTTTTTTTTATGGGTTGTCCGGAAGGCTAAGAAGCCTTTCGCATCCTGGTTGATTTGGCGGGTGGTCAAAGTCATTTCTTGAGAGCGCCTAGATTAGGGGTTTGATGAGGTCCTGTTGTATGGGTTGCAACCCTTGATACTTCAGATCCTAGGGGTCGATCAGCATCCTAAGAGGATCGCGAGGCTCCGTAAGGAAGACGTACTTAAAAGGCAGAGTAATTGTTCAAGTCGACTTCCTTACCAGGTACCTATTTATTTTGTTTTTGTTATTTTGATAACTTCTAAAAAGAAATAAAAAACTCTTAGCTCATAAAAGTGTAAACATTTTTTACTGGTCTCTACCCACCATCCTGGGTGTGAATCAGCTATATAATCACCGGCTAAGTTAAATATTGAAAAATGTTATTTTGATTATAAAATAAATTTTTGAATATACTTACCCGGTGATTATAAATTAAATGACCCTCCCTTCCTCCCCAATAGAGACGCAGTGGGACGAGGAGAAAATTGAGTCTTTGTTTACATTGAGAGCTGGGTATCTGGTCGACAGATGGTGCTGTTGGGCACACCCGCAACCTGTGTAGCGATCGCTGGCGAGTTTTTCCGTAGAGTTGTCTGTCGAGCAACAGAGTTGCAGCTATATAATCACTGGGTAAGTATATTCAAAAATTTATTTTATAATCAAAATAACATTTTTCGCTTCGCTCAAAATCCGTTTTTTGGGCTCAGGCCATGTCGTCGTGATGGAAGTTTACCAGAGCATTAATGTATCTGGATTTTCAATAGTGCCGTCCATCTCGAGATAAATTTTTCCTTTTGGTCTTCTAGACCTAGAGACACTTGATGTTACCGTTATACATCAATCAGCTGATCATGAAATATGTCAATGCTTCCTGCCCCCTACATGGAAGAGTCTGGGCAGACTCTAGGAAAAACCCGAGGATTGTGAGTTCAAGAAAACAATCTAGCAAACAGTTTGTATATTAGTGTCATCATATACGTAAAGCATAGTTTGTACTTGGATGGTATTGATTTGTGCAGGTTACTGGTACCTCCCGGGTCTGTTGTTAAAGAGACAGACAGGTTTATATACGTGTGGGAAACCTTAAACAGTAAAATTAACAGTCTAGTACAATAAGATCTTACCTGTTTGCTTGGAACAATAGTAATCTTAGTTCCGGATATTTTCTTAAATATTAAAAGAATCAAAGGTGCTCTGACTTTATTCTAAAACTGGAATGTTTGAGGCGAAAGAGACGCAAAGATTTGTTCTATTGTTTATTACAATAAATTTAGAAATCATAGATGTAATCAATTACATATTACACTGAACAATTCTGCATAGAAGCATAAACAGTAATAACAGAAAATAAAAATCAGTTTCACCTGAAAAGGAAACACTGTGTGTTCTGTTGTTACTAGGAACACTGTGCATATAGGTATGCCTGGCACTTGTGTCAGTCTGTTATGCTTAAAGTCACCCGTGTGAATAGAACAGTCTATAGTGTCATCACTAAACACAATACTCAACATGATATACCTTGAGAGTTTATCATGTACACCCTACACTAAAGTCCCAAATAGTGCACTGTTCTTCGCAGTAATCAAGCGGCAGATTTTATTACACTGCCTGCCGCCACCACATGAAATTTTATTTCTTGTAATTGCTTCGCGTAGTGCTTGAAGAAAACTCTGGACGACTTCCATCCAGTATAAGCACGAAGGCTTTCAAACGACATCGTCTGAAAGAAATTCAGAGACGAGGCAACTTTTCTCGGATCATGACCTGCGGGTGTACTGTCTGGATCCTATCTGCGCATAAAATAGGTGATTTTCGCCCTTAACTGTTTCAAGGATAACGTTGAACCGGAAGTCTCTCCCCTGAAAAGCTGACCTCCCTTAAAGTCTGAAGTTCTACAAAGATAGACCTTTAGGCATTCCACTGGGCAGAGGGATGCTCTTCCTTCAGAGGGCGGATTCTCCAGGGACCCCATCTCTTAGTGGGCAGCTCGTTCTTGGTGAGAAACGTCGGGTCCGGAAAGAGGTTCAGTTCTCCGTTGTCTGTGAACTGAATGTGGCCATCATCCCTCAAGAAGGCCACTATTTCGCTAACTCTGGCTCCTGAGGCTAGTGCAAATAAGAATATCACCTTTTGAGTTAAGTCTTTCAGCGAGCAATCCTCATTGTTCAGGGTTGATGCTAAGTGAATAACCTTGTCCAAAGACCATGAAATGGGCTTTGGAGGAGCTGCGGGCCGAAGTTTAGTGCAGGCTTTAGGAATCTTGTTGAAGATCTCATTGGAAAAGTCTACCTGGAAGGCATAAAGCATTGGTCTGGCTAGGGCAGATTTACATGTAGTAATCGTATTGGCTGCTAAACCTTGTTCATGAAGATGGATGAAGAAGGACAAACAGAAATCTGTAGAAATCTCCTTAGGTTTCTTCGCCTTAAGAAAGGCCACCCACTTCTTCCAGGAAGACTCATATTGTCTTCTTGTTGACTTTGACTTGTATTCTTCTAAGAAGTTAATACTGTCCCTAGAAATCCCGAACCGTCTCTTGACCGCTAAGGCGAGAAAATCATGAGATGAAGGTTCTGAGTTTTAACTGATGAAGCTGAGACAGTCAATTTCTACACTTGCTGAGTCAGAACTGGGTCCGGCAACGGGATCAGCTTCAGGCGTAGTTCCATTACCAGAGGGAACCAGACGCTGTTGGGGCACCTGTGGGCCACTATTGCTGTGGTCCCCCGAAAGGATCTCAGTTTGTCGAGGACTTTCAGCAGAAGGTTGGTTGGAGGGAATAGGTAGATCTTGGACCATCTGTTCCAATCTATGGACATTGCATCCATTGCTTCCGCTAGAGGATCCTCGTACGGGGCTACGTACCGGGATAGCTTCTTGTTGTTGCTCGTTGTGAAGAGGTCTATCTGCAGTCCTGGGACTTTGCGTAATATGAAGGAGAATGATCTTGCGTCTAAGGACCATTCTGACTCTATCGGTTTGATCCTGGATAGAGCGTCCGCTGTCACATTGCGGAACCCTTGAAGGTGGATTGCTGACAAGTGCCATCTCTTCCTCTCCGCTAGACGGAGGATGGCCAGTATCACTTGGTTTATGTGAGGCGATCTCGAGCCCTGTCGGTTTAGGCATCTCATGATGACTTCGCTGTCTAGAACCAGACGGATGTGGATTGAGCAGCGGAGTTTCAGTTTCTTCAGAGAAAGAAAAACTGCCATGGCTTCCAGAAAATTGATGTGGAAGGTTTTGAAGAGGGGAGACCAGGTTTCTTGGACTTTCCTGTGATGAGAGTGACCTCCTCACCCTTCTTTCAAGGCATCCGTGTGAACGGTGACTGACGGTGGAGGTGGTTGTAAGGGAACCTTGTTCCTTAGGTTCTTGGCCTCCAACCATGGCTTGAGTAGTGATCGCAGACGATTTGGTATCGGTCTTTGTAGATCTCTTCGAGCGTTTGATGCGTATTTTCTCCAAACTCCTAATGCATCTTTTAATTGTGCTCTCAATACTGGATCTGTCACTGAGGCGAACTGGAGGGACCCCAACACTCTCTCCTGTTGCCTTCTTGATATCCTTGCGGATTGAAGAAGTTTTTTGACAGATCCTGCTATCTCTTTCCTCTTCTTTGACGGAATGGAAAGGCAGTGTGACTGCAAGTTCCAGTGGACGCCCAGCCACTGAAACTTTTGAGCTGGAGATAGTCGAGATTTTTCCAAGTTGATCTTGAATCCTAAGTGTTCCAGGAACTGGATCACTTCCATAGAGGCTTGCATGCACTCTTCCTCGGATGCTGCCCACACCAGCCAGTCGTCCAGGTAGGCTACCACCTGGATTCCTTTTAGGCGTAGTTGATGAATGACTGTATTCGCAAGCTTGGTGAATACCCTTGGAGCTATGTTCAGACCGAAGGGCATGGCTCTGAAAACGTACTTTCTTTTTTGTAGTTTGAATCCCAGGTAGGGGGAAACTTGACGGCTGATTGGAACGTGCCAGTACGCATCCGTCATGTCTATGGAGACTGTGTATGCCCGTTTGGGCAAAAGGGTCCTGATGTGTTGAAGCGTCAGCATTTTGAACTTGTAGTTCACTATGAACTTGTTGAGTGGTGACAAGTCCAGAATGACTCTGAGCTTTTCCGAGTCCTTCTTCGGAACACAAAATAGCCTTCCTTGAAATCTGACAGACTTCGCCTTCCTTATAACTCTTTTGTTCAAGAGTTCCTGAACATATTCTTCCAATATGGGGGTTGAGTGTTGGAAGAATTGAGGGAAGTTTGGTAGAGTTGAGCTCCAACTCCACCCTAGTCCGTTCTTGATTAGGCTGTGGGCCCAGGGATCGAAGGTCCAACGATCCCGGAAGAGAAAAAGTCTCCCTCCTACCGGTAGCATCTCACTTTGAGTGCTGGTTGGATGATTTACCTCCTTGGCCACGTCCACCTTTGTTGCCCCTACCTCTGAAGGGGCGTCTGGAGGATCCTCGAAAGGAACCTCGAGACTTCGACCTAAAGGTTGTCGACTGCCTTTCGAAAACTGGGGTGAACACAGGCGATTGGGTCGCCAGCATTTGGGGCACCAGTTGGAAGGTGGTGGGTGGTTGTGCCACCGTCTGGGGCACCGTGGCCACAGGAAGCTGTTGCTGTTGTTTCGGCCGAGAGGGCACTCTTGGTCGTTTCGACTTATTCTTTGGCTGGGGATACTTATCAGCTGAAGATTTTCTTTTAGAGGACAAGCCCCATTTAGGGAGAAGGTTTCTGTTCTCTGTTGCGGCTTTGTCCACGACCTCTTTCACCACTTCGCTTGGGAAGAGGTCTTTTCCCCACATGTTGGAAGCTATCAGCTTCATTTGTTCCTGTCTCACCACAGCCGAGGCAAACACGAACTCTGCAAGCCCTTCGGGCTTTAATAAAGTTGTATAGGTCCTTGGTGACTGTCACCAAATGAGATTTGGCGAAGACCATGTACATGTCTGTGGTATCCGGGATGCTTGCCATAGTCTCTAGGCCAGTCTGCAGAGACAAGGAAGCAGCAAGACGTTCTTTTGTCTCCTGTTCCCTGCGCAGGAGAAAGTCTGACAGCTTCGGGAGGTCTTCGCCGAACTGTCGTCCGGCAATATCTGCCTCCAGCTTCCCAACTGTGAAGGTGTTGTGAACATCCTTCCAGTCTGCATCGTCTGATGGAAAGGCGAGGGAGAAGGGTCTACACTCTTCCAGTGTAGGGCAAGGTTTCCCTGCCTTAACTGCCTTTAAGGCTGCCTTGAGCCCTTTGTCCATAAAGGGAAAGGCACGTTTGGGGTCAGCAATGAAGGACGGGTACTTCTTGCTGAGAGCCGGCACCATGGAGCTAGTAAAGGCCCTCTCCTTCAAGGTGGTTGTATATAAGGCCTGGGCCTTAGAGAGTTCAAGGACGATGGTCGCCTTCGGCTCTGTCTCCTCTTTGGATGCAGGTTCCATCTTTAGACGGACATAGCAATCTGGGTAGGCCCCTTTGCTGGGCCAGAACTCAATTTCCTCTACTGGGACAGTGCCCAGTTTCTCTGAGAGGAAGATCTTCCCCCCCGACATAGGCATATGCTCTGCGTACCTCTAGGGGTTGACGTCAGAGAAGGCGGGGAGATCCTTGACGTTTAGCTTCTTCGGGGCTAAACGTGTTGTGACCAGCTGATGCATTTCCGTCCGAAGAGAAGCTTCTTTCTCGGACGATTTCTTCTGAATGTCCTGCACCATGGACAACAGCGAGTGTAACGTACTTGTGATGGAATCTAACTGGGGTGCAGCGGAAGAAGTCGAAGGCACCGGCTCAGTCACCGTGGCTGATGATACCGAAATCGTTTCGTCTTTCTCGACTTCGGCCTCAGGTGGTACGTCATCCGCCTGATCCAGTTCCTCCACTAGGAGATTGTTCTCGGTCTCCTCCGAGACAACTGACATGTCCTCTAATTGGATGCTCTCCAAGGCATCCGATACTTCAGATTCTACCGGAATCTGGACAAGGGGAATCTCAGGTTGAGCCTGGGGAATAACCGCATCCGAAGATGCCCTAGTGAAAAGACAAGCCCTCATCTTCTCATTAGGAAGGTATGGGCCAGAGGTGTTCTTCTGGAAGCCCCTGACCCATTTTCGCAGCGTTTCCCTTGCTGCGTCCCTTGACTCAGTAGACTTTTGGTCATCAAAAGCCTCTTTCACCAGTTTTTCACAAACGGTACATACCTGTGGGTCCCAGTACTTGAGAGCCCCCTTGGTGACTGTGCAGCGAGCATGGGCCCTGCACATGCCATGGCCGTAGAAGTTCTTACTATGGACCCTGCAAAAGTTGTTCCCGCACTCGGGATGCTCCTCCTGTAAAGAAAGAAAAGCATATAAGTATTCAGTGAAATTCTCAGATTTCAGCATACATATTATTAATATTAGCTTGGATAGGGTAAGCTAGAGATAGGAAAGACACCTACATGTGTTTCCTGTCCAGGCAATTGCTATGACCTCCGATATTGAACACTAAATTCTTAAAGAATTTTTATGGGAAGATAATATCCTTTGATATAGAGTGTCTTCTTAACACAATCTTCTAGGTTCAATATTGGGGATTAAAAACAATAATGGTTAATAACCATTAATGGTAGAAAGAATCGCTCTCTTACATGTGATGGTCTCACAATAGGCTGCCCATGAAGCACCTTGTAGGTTGGAAAAAACTTTTGGGCTACAACACTGACTGTCGGCAGCATGCCGCCAGTCCAGCCGGGCCTGGCGGCACCTGCCAGGCTAGCCGGCATATGCCGGTCTAATCTGGGCTATTGAAGGCAGTTACTGTCTTCAAAGTAATGGGCGGCAGGCCGCCGGCAACGGCTCTGCCGGCCGGCAGCCGAGGATCCTTCCATCAAGTAGGACCCAGCGGCAGCCGGCGGCAAATGTCCAGGTTATGGGTGGCCAGCTGCCGGCCGGCAACTCAGCAGCCGGCAGCCTGCAGACGGTCCCAGTATGTCTATTGTCGTTGGGTCGTCGATCAGCGACGCCCACAGTAAGCGGCGGCAGAGCAACTGCCAGCCGGCAGACAATTAACATGGCCCAGTAAAATGAAAGGCAGAGAAAAAGAGAGGATGGAGGAAGACAAGAGCTCAGCCTTGCCGGCCTACATCCAGAATGAGGGTTCAAGTGGAAGGGGGAATTATATTCGGGCTTCCACCCAACCATATCCCATCCATATGAGCTATGGAAGGCAGTCCAAGGGAGGACTAAAGAACACTAAAGAATACGAGGGTACCTGCCGGCAGCTGGCTCTGCCGGCGGCAGACAGGGAACCTCAGGCCAGTTCTACAAATAATCCTTAGGGTCAAATGTAGAATGACGGCCAGGAGGGTGATGGCTCATCCAACACAAAAGAGACAAAGGGGAAGGGGTAGATGTCCTACCAGTAAGGTAATGCCCGAAGGCACCGCCCAACTTAAAGGATTCTGGTCTCATGGAGTAACCTCAGGTAGGAGAAATCATTTCCCCAGGTTGGGTTAGTCAAGTGAGAGAGCGGCACACAGGACACAATCTCACAAGAGAACAGAATCTCGTACCAGAGACCTTAGGCAGTGAAGAAGTCATTTCTTCTGTCTAAGATCTACTAGCACAGGACTGTCTGCTAGACCAAGGAAGGAGGGATTGTCATTCAAAACCCAACACGTATGGACTAGGGAGGTCTAGCCTCCTGTAAAAGCAGCTTAACCTGACATGGGAAATCATTTCTCCAAGACAGTAAGATGCCTAACACAGACTTATTACTCTGATATCCCGTTCTAAACTCAAAACCGACTCAGTGGTTAGGAGAAAGAAAGAGAAGCGTCTCAGTAAAACTTTGCCAGAACTCAGTTCACAACAAGGCAAACTGAGGATAGCCTAGGCTAATCAGAGGGAAGGGGATTGCTCCTCAATCTCCTAGGAGATTAGTATCGACTTGGAAGGTGTCGGAGGTGTCAGTCTCCCCTTAAAAGACAATACAAGAGCAATGGGGACATGTATGAAAGTATACTAAAGCCCCTAGGCTAGTAGCCTAGGAGCATTAAGAATCGTTCACCGAAACTCTCTTGTATACTATCTTGGAAGAGGAAAAAATAAAGCAGTAATATCTTAAATGTATAAAATATTGCCTGAGCTTCAATAAAACTTTACCAGGAAGGTTATATCATGCATGAAGTGTGTAGGTGCCTAGGCTAGGAAGCCTAGCAATCATGAGGCTCGATCATAAATAGCCAAATCCACGACAACAATGACATAATATAAGAATCCCCAGCTAAAATTCTAAATAGCTGAAGTTATTAAAGCAAATAATGCCGGGAAAGGGTCGTTCTGGCTAACTAAATGTACAGAAAGAACGATCGCGTCCATGACGCCATCCGGCTGGCAACAGCTCTTGTTACATTAAGTACGATCTCAATCGAAAAGCAAAACTGGCAAGAGCTTACATTTACACAATTCAAAGATATTACTTAACTTTCCAGAAGCTGATGAGGCTGGTGAAGACATCATAGCGACAAATAACTCCAAAGTAGCGAGAGATAACACGGGATAACACCGGTCAACAAAGCTACAAGAGAAAGAATGGCTTGGTGGCACCGCGCGGTGGCGATTTGGCGCACTATTTACAGTACAGTAGGAGTGTCGCCTCTTTACCGACTCTACTTATTCTCGCCACTTTTTCCCCTCGAAGCGAAAGCGCTATTGGGGGTGTAGATAGCTATGAGACGTGTCAAGAATACGTTCTCTGATATTGCGATATCCCTTTTTATTTTTAAGAGATTTTTGCTCCAGGAGTTAGAATTCTGGATACCTTTGGTAAATTCTCTGGGATATATCACTGTAGTCAAATATACCTAGGAAGCTACTAATGAAGGAACTTCCATCACGACGACATGGCCTGAGCCCAAAAATATACTTACCTAGTAGTTACATATATAAAAGGGCCCTCCTTCCTCCTCTCTGAAAACAGGGGCATGGAATTTTTGAGGAATGTTGGGAATGGTTCTATTAACCTATGAGAGATGGCACTCATGTATGACCACCTATTGCCATGGCGGTGATTGCCACGAAATTTGAATTTCTGCCGTGTGGCCGACGAAACGCGGGATTTAAGCTATATATATGTAACTACCAGGTAAGTATATTTAAAAGTTAATTTTATAATAAAAATACCATTTTTCCTACATAGACTTGGAATAACTTTACCCAGACAGTCACACTTCTGCACGTCACAACACACAGCTTGCGTAGGCCGCTGACCTTGCGTAGCAAGGTTTAGCGAGGGCAGGGACTCCTTATTTTTTAGTACTAACATACTCCGATAAGGAGCCCCCGGGCAAAGTCAAAAGCATGATTGGCAGGGACGTCCATCCTTCCTAATGGGTGGGTCACCCCTAATAAATAGCGTGGTTTGCATTCCAGTTACACGAACAAATGACAAATTCGTAGATAATTTGTATTTTTCCTAACTATACAAACCTTAGCTATTTATAGAAACTTGCCCGCCATCCCTATCCCCCTTGAAGTCCTACCTCTAAGCAAAGTGACTAAATCACAGGTGTGTGAACGGGAGTGGTAGCAAGCTCCCCCCCCCACCCCCACCCCCACCCCCACCCCCGCCAACTAGCGGTGTGGGTAGTTAACCCTTGCTAAATTTTAATGGCTCGTCATTTCAGCTCCAACGGATTTTGAGCAAAGCGAAAAATAAATTTTTGGGGGATATAGCCATGTCGTTCTGATGGAAGGTTCCTTTAGGCAGCTTTCTAAGGGATATTTGGCTACAATGATACTCCCAGAGAATTAACCATAGGTCTCCAGAATTCTAACTCCTTGCGCGAGTATCCTTAATATAACTTTTAAGGATATCGCATGAAATCAGGGGACGTATTTCCTGATACGACACATGGCAATCTTCTGTACCAACTGTGTGTCACACGATCGTACATAGTAGCGACATTTCATTTTGTGTATATATTATGCTCTTATCTTCGCTCTCCCCTTGCGCTAAAAAGAACCTGAAATAACATGTATGTTTTTCTGACCGTTAGCTGTTAACCGATGCGGTGTCGGTTGTACAGGAAATTTCCTGTTGCATTGAACCTGAAATAATGTGTCTGTTTTTCTCACCGTTAACTGTTAACCGGTGCGGTGTTGGTTGAACAGGAAATTTCCAGTTGCATTGAGTTTTTGTATATAAAGGAGAGTGTTCTGTAATAAAGTTACTCATTTGCTTTCATCCTGTCTTTGAGTCACAAGCTTCTCTCGGCTCGTCACATTGGTGACCCCGGAAGTCGACTCGCTCCTCCCGCCTTCCACCCCCCCCCCCCTCCTCCTCGCCCCTCCGTCATTGGTACTATGGCGGACTCTACGGAAGTTGGCGCTGCGTCTGCCTCATTGAAATTTTCGTCATTCGCCAGCGGAGAAGCGCTTGCTTGGTTTCAGCGCGCAGAAGTCCAGTTTCGCATCAAGGGCGTGACTCGCTCAATCACCAAAGCAGATTATGTTCTCGCGGCGATACCTGAGGACACCTTCCCAGAAATATCCGACTGGCTTTGTGAAAAAGGAGACACCCGAATAGCGTATGACGCCCTCAAAACATACCTTCTGCAGCAGTACTCGCTGTCGCCAGCCGCTCGTATAGCAAAGCTTTTTCAGCTCTCTCAACAACCGTTGGGGGACCTAAGGGCTTCGCTCGCCCTCAGAGAAATGACCAGTATCGCTCGCCTGCAACCTGCCGCAGACGGCTCTCCTCGTGAGGTGAACCTACTTCGTGCCCTTTGGATACGGCGTTTAACCGAACCTGTACGCGCTGCCATACCCACTGTCGATAGTTTACCCATAAAGGACTCGATGACCAAAGCCGACGCTCTTATGGACAGCCACTTCAAGACCTCCATCAACGCCTCCACTCCTGACAAAGAGGACGTCTATTTAACGTCAACCGAAGCCGACGTGAATGCCGTAGGACGTACACGCCTTTTCCGTGACATGTTGAAGCGGCGACAAAGTCACCCACCACCCACCACTCGCTCGCGCCCCAACCAACGACTTCTACAGTCACTTACTACCTCCCATCCGCCGCAGTTTTGCTACTACCACGACAGATACGGGGCAACTGCGTAGAAATGTGCCAAGGATTGTCAGTGGCCAAAAAACGTGTAAGTAGGCCATCGCTCGTGGCCCCCTGTATTTCTAATATTTTCTTTTTACATGATGCAGGAATGGGCGTGCGATTTTTGGTAGACACGGGTGCTTGTCGTTTTCTTTTGCCAAGGGAACTCTTCAGGACACGACGTAGTCTGTCTATGTCTGCCGACGTCTGCTTGGTAGCTGCCAACGGATCTGCGATACCCACCTACGGTTACTAGAACCTCACATTATCGTTTTGAAACAGTAAATTTAATTTGAAGATTCTCGTTGCTGACGTCATATTGCCAATCCTCGTTGCGGATTTCCTCTCTCATTTCCACCTTCTGGTCGATGTCGCCCACCGACGATTGGTCAACGCAGACTCATACTTGTCGATGGAATAAAATATGTTTGTACTGTATCTATGAAAGCTTAGTGAATTTGTATGAAAGCTTAGTGGATTTGTATTGTATGAAACAGTAATTTTTGTTATACCTGTATATATATATGTATATTTATATTTATGTATGTATGTATGTATGTATATTTATATTTCCTGTTATCAGTCTGTACTAGTCTGTGATGCTGTTCTATATCCATACCTTGTAACTAGAAGTAAGCTACTGTGTTGCTATTTGAGAGTGTCATGAACATTAAATAGTTAACAGGAGCTATTGAAATGGCATATCTGGTCAGAGGCCCAAGAAGTGAATTCCGATGTTAGGAAGAGAGTGACTTTTGAGTTTAGTATGAATTCAGACTTATTCAAAACCGCTTCCAAGATTGAGAGATTTCAAATGTACTGTTGACAAACTTTTCGAGACATTGTAATGGTGGGCCCGCAGAGACCTGCACAGCAGCGTATGTGGCTGAACTATTCAGAATATGGAAAAATTGTAAGTGACTTTGCAGCTTAGTGGTGAACTGGATATTGAAGGGACAGTATTGATTCAGGGGAAAGTATGGTAGCACAGTACTTTCACAGATCTATATTTTCTTATGGGTAATTTCTAGTTTGTTTGTTATTTGTGGAGCTGGAGTGTAAAGGACTGATAATTTTGCCCTAAATTTGGTTATTGGAATTGACAGATAAATATAAATAAATATTTTTTTTCTTGTTTTTAGGAATCGAGCATTTCATTTCAAAACCTCCCACCACGGCTTCTTTTCCCCAGCCACTGTTTTTTTACGATCTCTTAAGTACAATAATTTATCATAATTCTTTCCTCCCACACTGTGTCCCGTAATTAATTAAACAATATTTCTTTTCACCTAATGTTCTAATACTTGTACTTATGATCAGCAAGCAAAAGGGAGGAGAAGCAAACGGGTAAGTCAGGTTCTAGCTGGGTCCCCTTGCCCAGTATAAATCAAGGGGTGGTGTCCAGTACTCCGGTCTGTTGAACTGTTACTCAGGTTTTTGGGTATTCCACTGTTGTATATTTGTTGTTTAGTGAACGTCGGGTTGTGGTCGGCATTTGGACACTAGGCAGTTCGGGTGCTACCTCTGGCCACAGTCCGCAAACCACTACATCGATACCTCTTCAACCCGCCCCCTCAAACCTCGCTCTCCACATCAGCGCACCCCTTATGCCTACGCCCACCTCCTCACGTCGTACCCGGAAGTTTTCCGTCCAGAACTTCGCCAAACGCCCACGGCTCCTGCCAAGCATGGTATTTGTCACCATATCAAGACGACGGGACCCCCAGTCTTCGCAAAATTCAGACGTCTGGCACCGGAACGATTTGGCAGCCGCCAAGCAGACTTTCTCCGAAATGGAGGAAATGGGCCTTTGCCAAAAGGCCTCCAGCCCATGGTCGTCACCCTTATACATTGTTCTGACGAAAGATGGCTCCTTCCGTCCGTGCGAGGATTACAGGCGCCTGAACATGGAAACAGAACGGATCACTACCCCCTCCCAATCATCGCCGACGTGACCTCCTACCTGCACAAAGCAAAGATTTTCTCTACGCTCGACCTCCTGAAGGGGTATGATCAGGTGCCTATGAACCCAGAAGATATCCCGAAGACTGCCATCACCACTCCGTTTGGTACATACACCTTCAATTACTCCTGTTTTGGTCTTCGTAATGCTGGGGTCACGTTTCAACGTCTCATGGATGGGGTCTGTGTACGTTATGTGGACGACATACTTGTGTTCTCCTCCTCAAAAGAGGAACACCTCCGTCACCTGCGCATCGTGCTTGACCGCCTGCAACAAAACGGCCTTGTAGTCCGGTACGACAAGTGTACCTTTGGCGCCAACGAAGTGTCGTTCTTAGGGCACCGCATCACTCCTGAAGGAGTCCTTCCCCTCCCTGAGAAGTTAGCAGCCGTTCAGGACGTCCCCGCGACCTCGACCGTCAAAGCTCTGCAGTAATTCTTGGGCATGATCAACTATTATCACCGTTTTCTGCCAGCCATTGCCGCCACTCTTGCTCCCCTCTACGCCTCCCTCAAGGGCAAGCCAAAGGACCTGAAATGGGGTCCCCTTCAAGAAGCGACCTTCTGCAATGCAAAGAAGGCTCTATCAACCGGTGCGGCTCTCACTTTTCCTATCCCGCATGCCCCTCTCCTTCTTTCCACCGATGCCAGCGACATCGCTATTGGTGCAGTATTCGAGCAGGTGGTCAGCGGCTCGCCCTGCCCATTGGCCTTTTTCAGCAGTTTACTGTCCAAGACAGAATCGGGTTATTCTACCTTCGATCGCAAATTGCTGGTGGTGCACTTGGCTGTCCGTCACTTTTGCCATTTCTTAGAAGGTACGCCCTTTGTCATTCGCACAGACCACATGCCTCTGGTGCACACCTCCACTCGACAGTCTGACGCCTGGTCTGCCCGTCAACGCCGACATCTCTCCGCCGTGGCTGAATACAATTGCACCCTTCAATACGTCCCTGGGAAAATGAATCCTGTTGCCGATGCCCTGTCAAGAAACATGTTGGCTACCGTTCAACTGGGATTGGATTACAATGCCTTGGCTGAATGCCAACGACAGAATCAGAGTATCAAGCATGTAGGACATCCTGCATGTCCCTCCGTTGGGAAGACTTCCCCCTTGAAGACTCCAACACCACCCTCCTTTGTGACGTCAGTACTGGTAGACAGCGACCTTGGATTCCTGCTCCCATGCGCCGGCAGGTGTTTGATTTCAGTCACGGCCTTTTACATCCCTCGTGCCGTTCTACTGCACAGCTGCTGAAGACGAAGTTCATTTGGCACGGCATTTCTAAGGATTCTAAGGATTGGGCCTGTAATTCTTGCCAAACTTCCAAAGTACATCGACACACAGATTCAGGAGTGGGCACCTTTCCTCAACCTCAGTGTCGTTTCGCACACATTCATGTTGACGTTGTAGGCCCTCTACCCACATCACAAGGACATCGTTACCTGTTTACTGTCATCGACCGCTCCACTCGTTGGCCTGAAGCCATTCCCATGGAAACTGCAATGTCCGCCTCATGTACATCTGCCTTACTCTCAGGATGGATTGCAAGATTTGGTATCCCTGAGCATATTGCTTCTGACAGGGGTACTACTTTCACCTCTCAATTGTGGACATCATTAGCGAATCTCCTGGGCATCACCGTACATCAGACAACTGCCTACAACCCCGCTGCCAATGGAATGGTTGAACGTTTTCATCGCACCCTCAAAGCAGCTTTAATGTCCCGCTGCAAGGATTCCAACTGGTTTACTCAACTTAACTGGGTCCTTCTGGGACTAAGGACCACTCCTAAAGACGGCCTGGACGTCTCGGCAGCTGAAATGGTGTATGGCGACCCGTTGGTCGTCCCTGCTGAATTTTTTCCTTCTACAACCTCCTCCGACGATCTCCAGCGCATACGTCACGACATGGGAAAATTTACTCCATGCCGCCAGACTTACAAGCCCCCAGCGAAGCATCACATACCAACAGACTTGCACTCTGCAACGCACGTCTTCCTGCGCAACGACACTAGCAAGCCACCGCTAATGCCCCCTTACACGGGCCCTTTCCTTGTGATCCGACGCAGTCCGAAAGCATTCCTACTTAACATTCGTGGCAAAGGCGACTTGGTCTCCTTTGATCGTCTAAAACCTGCTTATCTCCTGCCAGATGACCCGCCTACAGTTCGCCTCTCTAGATCAGGGCGCCCTATTTAACATGTACAGTATGTCATTTTTAGGGGGGAGCCATGTACCAACCGTGTGTCACACAATCGTACATAGTAACGACATTTCATTTTGTGTATATATTATGCTTGTATCTTCGCTCTCCCCAAGCACTAAAAAGAACCTGAAATAACATGTTTTTCTCACCGTTAACTGTTAACCGATGCGGTGTCGGTTGAACAGGAAATTTCCTGTTGCATTGAACCTGAAATGTGTCTGTTTTTCTCACCGTTAACTGTTAACCGGTGTGGTGTCGGTTGAACAGGGAATTTCCTGTTGCATTGAGTTTTTGTATATAAAGGAGAGTGTTCTGTAATAAAGTTACTCAGTTGCTTTTATCCTGTCTTTGAGTCACAACCTACTCTTGGCTTGTCACACTTCACCCCGAATAGATTTTACTCTTTGAGGGGCAAGAGTGGCT